>NW_019154114.1:11245738-11309784 GCF_002288905.1 Enhydra lutris kenyoni
ACATTGGGCTCTCTGCTCAGTGGGGAGCCTGCTTCCTCCTCTCTCTGCCTGCCTCTCTGCCTACTTGTGATCTCTGTCTGTCAAATAAATAAATAAATCTTAAAAAAAAAAAGAAAAACTGTTAAAACCATATGATTTCACTCATATGTGGAACTTAAGGAAACAAATGAACAAAGGGAAAAAAGAGACAAACCAGAAAAAGACTATATATTACTATATAGAACATATATAGAACAAACAGATGGTTACCAGAGGGTGGGTGATTGGGGGGATGGGTGAAATAGGTGAAGGGTATTAAGAGTAGACTTTTCTTTCTTTTTTTTTTTTAAGATTTTATTTATTTATTTGACAGACAGAGATTACAAGTAGGCAGAGAGGCAGTCAGAGAGAGGAGGAAGCAGGCTCCCTGCTGAGCAGAGAGCCCAATGTGGGGCTCGATCCGAGGACCGTGGATTCATGACCTGAGCTAAAGGCAGATGCTTTAACCCACTGAGCCACCCAGGTGCCCCAAGAATGGATTTTTCTTGATGAGCACTAATATATGGAATTGTTGAATCACTATATTGTACACCTGAAACTAATTAATGCTATGTTAACTACACTGTAATAAAAATAAATAAATAACCATTAAAATAAGATTCTGGAATAGATGGTTATAGTATCACCTCCTGAGGGTAGCTCTACACTGAGGAAGGAGGTATTTGCCTTCAGAGTTCCTTCTTTCAGCACAAGGAAACACATACTGTGGCTAGTGTCAGCTTAGTCACTACTGAGACACAGGGTGGTGATTGCTAAGAATTTAGGTGTGTGAAGTGCCTCCCCTGAGATGCCATGAGCTTTGCAAGAGTATTTAGTAATAATGGATACTAAGATTTACTCTTTGCTTCCGTGGTTTGAAGAAGCTAGTCTTTGTGGGTTTGATTCTTTAAGATGGAATATTAATTTTTAAAAATGCTAAAGATCTGTGTATATTGTGTCATTTTCATATATTCATAACTGAGAACTGACTTCTCAGTTTCCATTTCCATAATTTTCTCATGTTTCATACAACTTACTTTTTAAAAAGATCTATTTATTTTAGGGAGAAAGAAAGAGAGCCTGTGAGCATGGGGAGAGGCAGAGAGAGAAAGAGAGGGAGACAAGCAGACTCCCTGCTGAGCACGGAACCTGATCCCAGGATGCTGAGACCATGACTTGAGCTGAAACAGAGTCAGGCAATTAACCGACTGAGCCACCCAGGCACCTCTTGATACAATTTTCTTTTAAGGGCAAAGAGAGTTGTTCTCTTAAAACTACACATTTTGATCATGTTCTACTCCTCTCTAGAAGCTCTCTTTCAGGGTTATCTTCAGATTAGAATGTCTGAAAGTATGCATCAAGGCTTTCCAGCATTAATCCAGATTACTTACCATTCCCTCTCCCAAACCTACCCTTTGTTTCTATCTATTAAGGGAAGTTTATCCTTTGGAAATTGTACCCTTCTCTCTAAAGCATAAGATTCACATTCTCTGTGAAGTCTTTCTTGATAAACCTCATTTGGTTTGGTGTAAGCCCCCCACTGTCCTAACCACCCCTCAGCATCCACGTTTACAGACCTCTCCAGCATTTGAAATTTATTCTGCATGTTTTATGAGTCTGTTACTATGTAATTGCATACTTTCATTACCCTATTTTTTTCTTCTGACTCACCTTTTCAACTAGCCACCCCCTCAAGGGAGGCATTTGGTATCTTTAGAGCCTTTAATAAGCTACATATAATGACCCCATAGGTAAAGAAGAGGATGCATATCATCAGGGCAGATCAGGGAAGCCAGTTAGAATGGTGAACTGGAAAAAGACATCAAGAAAGTAGGTAAGGATAGACGATAGAAAGATACTGCCCCGTATTGAGACCATCTGGTTACATGCTTATAAGTGGGTAACTGACAGGATCTTTCCCCTGAGAGGTATACTAAGGTCTTCCAGCAGCAAGGTGGTATATACATGCCTTGGATTAGGATACAATGACCAGTTCTGTAAAAGGAAGCAGTGGTCTTCAGTCCAATTTCAAACTCCTCCACTGATTCACTGACTGTCCGATTGTGAACATCTACCTTGATTCCCCAGTGTTTAATTCTTTTTTTTTTAAAGATTTTATTTATTTATTTATTTGACAGACTGAGATCACAAGTAGGCAGAGAGGCAGGCAGAGCGAGAGAGGAGGAAGCAGGCTAACCCAATGTGGGGCTCGATCCCAGGACCCTGGGATCATGACCTGAGCCGAAGGCAGAGGCTTTAACCCACTGAGCCACCCAGGCGCCCCTCCCCAGTGTTTAATTCTATTTGCAAAATAGGTATTTTCAATTTTTTCACTCACTCTCTAGCTGATCTCATCGAGCTCAATAGCTTTAAATACTTCTCTCTTGAATTTGAGACTCATAGACCTATTCACTTACACCACGTCTTCATTTGGATGTGTCTCTTGGACATCTTAGACTCAATATAGCCCAAACCAAACCTTGATTCTCACCCCTCAAGCTGCCTCCACCCTATTTCAGTAAATGGCAATTCCATCCTTCTAAAAACCCTGACTTTGACTTGTACCTCACACTTCATATACAATCTATCATCAATTCTGTTGCTCTACCTTCAAAATATATCTACAATACAACTATTTCCCACCAACCCTACAGACACTATCTTGGTCTAGGCCTACATCATCTTCCACCCAGATTATCACAACAGTTTCTTAACTGTTCCCCTGGCTTCCATTCTCAACTCCTTATAGTCTGTCTATAAAGAAGCTAGCCTGCTCACTTCAAAAGGAAAGCCATACCATGTCACACCTTTACTTAAATTCCTCCACTGACTTCTCCTCATTCTAAAGAAGAACCAAAGTTCCTCATACGGAATTCAAAGCTCACTAGTTTTATTACACATCTCTTTGATCTCATCTTCTAACACACTCCCTCTTGTTTATTCAGCTCCAGCCACAAAGGGTTCCTTCCTGTCCCTATGTCAACCACTTTACCTAATTAGCATTCTATCCCACCATCACTCTTCACCAATCCTGCTTTATTTTCTAAAGAGCACCTACCATTACATAACATATTTATTTTTCATCTTGTTCCACTAGAATGCAAACTCCATGACAGCAGAGGTGTTGTCTGTTCTGTTCATTGCTTTCCCCCAATACCTAGAATAGTGCTCCTCTGTGTAGCAGTAATAATTTCCAGGTATGAAATTCAAAGGATTTTTCACTTCATTGGAGACAAGCAAGCAAACAAAAACCTATTTTGGTTGCTCAGATGATCTTAAAATAATCAAAATACTTCTAGAATGAAGCTAGATTCCACAGCATCCATCAGGATTTACAACTGTAGGAAATGATGAATGACAGTGTTCAAATACGCAAGCCTTTCAGATGCATCAGAATCACAAGAACATGGCAAGAATCACGTGCCCAATTAAATGAATATTCTTGGTACGTATTCACCAGCTCGTAAACAGATGTTGACCCTGAGCAGACTGTCCTGATGACTCTGCTAGGAAGAAAGGAGTGACATCACTGGAGAACCTCAAGGCATATGCTCAGGCAGGTGACACACACGCACACACCGCCTAGGCTGTCATTGCTGAAATCCATGCTGACTGCCAAAGAAACCTGTCTTATGACCAACTCTCAGAGGAATTCTCCCAGCCTGACGATCACCTCTAACTCCTCTGCAGTTAAGGTTATGGGGTCTCTCTGTGATCAGTGCTATGTTACGCTCCTCAAATGCATATTTGTGATACCTTTTCTTGTTTAGTCAAACACTTATTCATGAAAAAAGGAAGGAAATAGAATTTGTTTAAATTCAGTTTCTAGGTCCAAGGCAACCTATTAGGGCTGTCTCCAATACTGAAGCCCCGGTTGTCATCAGTACCTCTCTCCACAGTCCCCTCAAACTACTTACTCTCTGTATTGCGCCCCCAACCTATTATCACCCTAAGCAATACTCCCCAAACTGTCAATGCCTCAAACAGATTCCTCCTGCCATCACCAACCACCAGAGACCCCTCTTCTGTCATTCATACCTCCAGAATTCCCGCCGCACCGAGACTTCCCTCAAGAAAGCCCACTATGAAAGCGCTATCCTATCAGCCATACCCCCAAACTCCTCTTCCTGTTACCAACGTCCACCGAGCCCCGACTCCTGTTACCAGCTCCCGACATCCCCTTCCCGGTCACCAAAACCCTTAAAGACAGCCCTGTAGTGAACGTCATCATCCCCACTTCTCCGCGGTAGCCCCTCTTGGAGCCGTCTCCTGCCCCGCCCCTTTACGTGTGGCCTCGCCCCCCGGCGCGCGCCCCCCGAAAGGCGCCGGAAGCCCCGCCCCCGGCCGGTTGCTAGGCTCCGGCAGCCGGAAGTCCCGCCTGTCGTGTAGTCGCAGCCGCCGCCGCCGCCGCCGCTGCCGTCGTTGTTGTTGTGGTTGGTTCGCTGAGCTCCGCGGCTCCGAGAGCCGGCTTCATCCCTTCCCAGCCGCCGCCATGAAGTGGATGTTCAAGGAGGACCACTCGCTGGGTAAGGGCTTCCTGAGAGACCGGGTGGTGGGCGGGTCAGGACGGTGGGTGGGCCCCCTCCCCCACTCGGGCCGCCTTGGGCTGGACCGGGAGGGGCGGATGCCGCGCTCCGGCCTCGGGTCGCTGAGGCCTCGGCGCCTCCGGCGGCTGCCCACGGATCTTGTCCCGCCCTTCGCCCTTCTGCCGGGAGGCAGGGGCCGAGGGCCGAGGCCGCTGAGACTCCGGAACAAGGGCCCCGGGGCGTGCGCAGGTCGCTGGGGGAGGAGGGTTGGGGACCTGGGAACCTGAGGTCGGGCAGGAGCGACCACCAGTCGGTCTATGTCTCCCACAGAACACAGATGTGTGGAATCTGCGAAGATCCGAGCGAAATATCCCGACCGGGTTCCGGTGAGTGCACTCCCCGCCCCCTCACCTCGCTGTCACCCCGTCGTTTAGGACTCGTGATAAGGCCCCGGGCTATTCAACAGTTGACAAGTTGAGGTTCCAGTCCCAGTTATAGTAGCAGACAGGCCAGACTGGGTTAGGGGCCTTCCGGGTCCGTGGCGTGAGGGGCTTGAGCTGGTGCTGTTCAGGGTGTCTCAGTGCTGAATCTCCTGATCTAGGCCAGTGAGCTGTCTGCAGCCTCTGGGCTCCCTCGCCAATTATGTAAGGAACGATGTTCTAGGACAGGGCAACAGGTCACTGCCACTTTTGGGAACAACGGTGGAGGTAGACTGTCACTTTGGTCTTAGAAGTGGTACTTTAGTCTCAGGACACTCATCTTTAACTTTGAGCCTCTATCTTTGCTTGACTTCTGGCTTCCTTTCCTCACCAAAAAATCTGAGAAGCCTCTGAGAACCCTTTCTCTAGTTTCTCCTTAATCAGTAATAAATATGATCCTATATTTCTTCTGTGGTAGGGGGTAAGTTTCTGTAATCCTTAACTGATTTTTAAAGGACATCCATGCCTGTCATTGTAGCTCATTGTTTGAACAATTCCTTTGAGGAGGGATCAGGAGGGACACATTTGAAACCTAGTTCAGGGAGAAGCAACAGGCCAAATGAGGAGCTTGGTTCTTGGCTGTCTGGGATTGCCACCCATTCCTATTAGGCCTTCCTTTCCCGTTTCCTGTGTTCCTTGGGATCTTCTCCTCTGGTGTGAAGACAGATCCATTCTGGGGTCCTGGAGTAACTGGCTGTAGATGAAACTGTTACCAGATAGTCTCAGTTCTGCCCAGACTAAGTGTTGAAAAGCTTTGTAGTAAGGGCTGTGTTTCTCTTATGCTTGCTGAGATCCAGGATGATAAACATAATTGACCACAGAAAAGCACTTTCTGTTTCTGTATCATACATTTATGTCAGTTCTTAACCTCCAGAGTTAAGAGTTTGTGGTTTATTAAATCAGGGGCCTATTTTCCAGTGTTGTGCAGTTTCCCACCCACCTCCTTGCCCACATACTATTCATCAGCTCCCTGTCAAGGCAAGGCCAGAAGAACACAGGGCTAGAGCCTCACTTTAGAAATCCAGTCCTGATCTCTGTTTGCTTTCCTAGGTGATTGTGGAAAAAGTCTCAGGCTCTCAGATTGTTGACATTGACAAACGGAAGTATCTGGTTCCATCTGACATCACTGTGGCTCAGTTCATGTGGATCATCAGGAAAAGGATCCAGCTTCCTTCTGAAAAGGCAATCTTCCTGTTTGTGGATAAGACAGTCCCACAGTCCAGGTGAGAGGTGTTTACTGGCATTGGCCATCTGCTTGGCTGTTTACAGAACTCTAAATTTTGGAGGTCAGAAAACTCTTAGAGGTCCTGACTGGAAGTCTGGATTTTGTGCTCCCTGACATGAGGAGTTCGAGGAAAATAAGAAAGGGCTGTAGTGCATGGGAATGTACTTTGGATCAAGAAAATAGAACAATGGGGCGCCTGGGTGGCTCAGTGGGTTAAGCCTCTGCCTTCAGCTCAGATCATGATCTCAGGGTCCTGGGATCGAGCCCCACATCGGGCTCTCTGCTCAATGGGGAGCCTGCTTCCCCTGTCTCTCTGCCTGCCTCTCTGCCTACCTGTGATCTCTGTCTGTCAAATAAATAAATAAAATCTTAAAAAAAAAAAATTGATCAAGTTTGGACTTAAAAAAGAAAAACCTGAAATCTAGCCTCAGACCCTCACGAATCCTTTAAAACAGTTGAGGATTTACTTAGGCTTAAGCCATCAGTAGAACTGAAGCCTAAAATGAGGTTTTCTTCAAATGACCCATGAAATAAGTCCTGCCATTCTCCACTGGGAGCCTGTGGGCCCTGCTGAGGCTCGGCTCCAGTTAATCATCCTGCCACTGGCTCTCCAGACCTAGTTCTGTGCCCTTGTGCGAGCCGAGCCCATAGCTGCCTGATCCTCAGGTATGTTGGAATGGCTACTGTCCAGCAGAAATTCCCCAGGGTCTCTTTATAGACTTACACCTCCCTCGTACCACCTGCTCTGAATGTCAGAGTCATTGCTTCTCATCTTGGAGACCCAAACTAAGCCTCATTTGTTACTCCTCCAAAGTAGTACTTCTAAGGCTTTCAGAAGCCCAGGGAACGAGGCCCATGTGGCCAAAATATGTTTCCTTTGAAAACCCTTGAAAGCTCCAGAAAAGGTGTAAGCCAAATTCCAGTCCTTTTCCTATGAAAAGTAGAGAGCTCTGGCTATTTTTTGGTCTGAGTTTTGCTTTCCCAGTCTCAACTACCTCCATTTCCTGTGTTTGGCAGAGAAGCAGGTCAGGGGAGAAATGAAATGCTCTGCCGGAGGAGGTAGGCCTCGGCCCTGCCTGCTAGGTGCCGTTGGCCTACTACAGCTATAGTTCTGGAAGCTGCGGTGTTGGCAGAGGCAGTCTTGCCGCCTGTTGGAGCTCTTCCAGCTTTCCTTCCTGGGCCTGTAGGCTTCGTGGTGCTGGGTGCACTTTTCATCAGGGTTGGAAGCCGTGGGCATCTGTGGTCACACTCAGCTTCTCTCAAGGTGGTGGGAAAGTAAGTCCTCACTCCTTCCACCTGCAGCTTCTGCAGAGTCTTGGCGACCCTGTCTTTCCTCCTTCCTGGAGGTGGCTACTTAGTAGAGGAAGTAGGTGACTATGACCTGTGGCATTGAATTTATTTTGTCAGTTCTGATCCCATGATACTTCTTAAAGGAAAGGCTTTTGGAGACATTGTTACTCTGATGGCTCCACATTAATCTAGCAATTAAAATGGCTGCAGATTAGCGACTGCCCCTCCCTCCATTATCCCTGAGCTATAAATAGAATTGGAAATGAAAGTGATTCTCAGGGCAGCAGAGGCTGCTTCCTTTTCTCTCCCAGCCCCCTTTGCCTTTCCAGGCAGCTAAGAATCAGCTCTAAAGCAGATGACACCAGTGACCCAAGTCAGGTTTTCAGAGAATGACTAACCAGGCTTGCTCTGCCCAGGCCTTTGGCCTCAGTTAATGGCTTTCTGTCCCACACTTAATGCAGCAGTTTGGTTTTATTAAGAAAAATGGTTTCTAAAGTGGTGTGTGACATCATTGGGCTTTATGCAGATGCTGATCACCTGACGGCAGCACACACATAATCACACAGGGTCTCCCGTGAAAGCTGGTGTGTGACTCAACCCTGCCTTCTGCTCCCCAAGGCACTTCAGCAGCAGCCTCTTCCTCAGCTCCTTCCAGCCTCCTTAGGGAGGTGCGGGGCCTCCGTTAACCTTCCACCAGGGCTTGCAGCCTTAGGAGAGTCTGGGGACACGGGAGTTGGGAAAGGGTGAATCCAGGCCTGCAGGAGCCCTCTCCCATCCCGTAACAGACAGAGCTGCGGGAGCGTCACGTGTGAGGTGGGAGGCGAAGCAGAGGTAACTTCAGTTATTCTTGCCTTGCAGTGGAACTTTGGGAGTGTGTTCTGGAACACAAGTGATTATCATGTAAAAATGTGGTGATCGTTTAGAGTAGTGAGTATTAAATACTGATTCTAGAAATAGAGACCAAGGCAAGTCCCTGAGAGTTTTACTTCCTGAATTCTTTCTGAGTTCTATTTTTTTTTAAAGCAGGGCTGGGGGAGGGAATCTCACTCAGCTCCCTTTTCCCATTTAGCATTGGAAAGCTGAATTCTCTGCCTAGGTTCCTGTATCCAGAATCAGCCCCAAAACAAAAGAATTGTGTCTTGGTGCACACCGAGCTTGAGAAAGACTATCAGTGTACAAGCTTCCCAGTCATAGCATTAGGGGAGAACCCAGACCTGGCAATAGTATCTGCGTTTTGGTCTTTGTTTAGAACACAGACGAGTCTTGTTAATCCCCATTTAAAATAGAAACAGTAGTATATTATTAAGTAAAATATCTCTAAGATGTGATAATTTGGGAATGTTAGTTACATTTGGAAACCAGTTTGTTTAATATTGTGGCGCTTAGTTGCTTCTTCGATTTTAAAGAGCTATTAAGTAAAAGTTGTGACATCTTACAGTCCATCCTTTATTTAGAAATGTGCTTAGATTAATCACTTTTGATCATTTCTAGGTAAACATCTCTTCAAAGGTTTATTCCCGCAGTAACAGAATAGGGTTTATTTATTTATATCCGAGAAAAATCTGACAAAAGGAAGAGCCAGTAGTTAATTTTTATTTTTCAGAATGTTGGGAGCCTTTCTGGCTACATTACCTCTCACTTCGAGGTGGTTGCCTTCCTTTCCAGGGTCCACAGCAGTGGCCATTGTCCTCCCCCCTCACCCCTGCTATCCTCCCCATCCTCCCCTGCTGGAAAGAGAGAAGTCCAGGTCCAGTGGAAGCACGTGGGCACCAAAGCAGATGGGTGTCCAGGTGTGTGCCCGTCAGGCCAGCCAATTCCTGAGTCAGGCTGGAGCCCACAGCTTTCATGACCTAACCTTGGTCAGGGGCTGCGGAGGTTCTGCAGGGCTTAGGCACCCACACACTTCTATGTCGGCTGCCCCCTCGCATGTGCTCTCGAGTAGCTTAAAGCCAGAGTTCGCCCTCAGCAGCACGGCCGTTCCTGGATGGGGACCCTTCTGAAAGGTGCCGTTGTTATTGGCTGGTTTGTCTGAATCTGGGTGACTCCGAATGGAGGGTGAGTGACCGTTTTCGCAGTCAGTTTAGGTTCATTAGACTCGGTTCTTCAGGGCCCCACCACACCTGAGATGGGTTCCGTGGCTTGAATCTGCCATTGGCTTTTCCCATCTCTTTCCTCGTCAGACTCACGAGTGTGGAAGGTGGCGGGCCTCCTGGTGCTCAGCCGCACCCTTCCGGGGTGAGTGCCTGTCCTCGCTGATGTCACAGTGGTGAGCTTTAGGGTCTGAGGTCATCTCTGCGTGTCTTCCTTAGCCAGTAACTTGGGCGGGAAGCTGTGGAGGTGCAGCGTGGCCCGCAAGTTGTCGGCCGTCCCGCAGGCCTGTGCTGCTTAGCCCGAAGGGCGCGTCAGAGCCGCCGGTACGAGCATCCTCGGGCATCCCGGCCGCGGCCTGCCCAGCGCTGTGGGGCTCGGGCTCTGTGGCCTCTGAGATGGAGGAAGCTCCTCAGAGGCTTGTGGAACTTGTCCTAAACTGACAGGCCAGCCTCCTGTTGGAGACTGTCCGCTGACTGGGGTCGCGTTTTGTCCCCCTGCACTTCCATTTAACTCTTTAACGGGACTCAAAATGTCAGCTGTGTTTGCGGCCAGCTCTTTTTGGCTCCACACCAAATTATTCGGCTTTGTATGTGTGTGGCCCGATCCCATAAGAGCTATTCTGAAATCATACCGTAAGATGTCTCGGTGTTCTCCTGTGGCACTCAGTGACTCTCAGAATCGGGCATTCGGTCCCGGGCTGCTGAATGGAGTGTGCGGCGGCTCCCCGCCGTGAGTGTCGCCACTTTCCAAGTGCCTGCCCAAGGGCTGTCCTCTGCGTGTAACACCCAGGGCTGCTGCCAGCCGAGTCAGGTTTCCGACGAGGCTGCGTGACAGAAAAGGAGAACAGCAAGAGGACTCTTAAGAGTCGTAGCACAACCAGCCGGTTGTCCCGTTACAGGATCTGAAGGAGGGAGTTGTGTGACGCGGAGGCTGGCAGCGGCTGCCTTCCTCGGACATCTGTTACAAATGTAGAGTCTCGGGCTCCGCTCTGACCTCCCGAATCCAGAGGCGCGCTGGGAGCAGATGCGCGAGTGATTTCGGGTGTGTGTGCGTGTGTGTGAGCAGCTGTGTTCTCGGGAGATCTGTGCAGAAGGTACAGGATGCCGACGTGAGGGCAGGAGGACAGATCTGCGTGTTCACTTGGAGGCGGCACGGCTTAGTGCGAAGCACGTGTCCTGGCGTGGATCATGTAACTTCCCTGTGTGTCATTTTTCTTATTGTTCCACTTCTGTTGTTCTCTGTAAACTGTGCCTTGTGATCCCTTTGAGGGTGATGTTGCCTCCGAAGACTGCCGTGAGGATAAAAAGAATAAACTCACAACAGTGCTTGGCACATAAGTCTTATAATTCGGAGTGTTATGATCCCCTCTGCAGCAGCTGGGGCACAGGTTAAACAAATGTATAAGCCCAAGTTTTACTTAAAAGACAGTGCAGTTTAGAGACAGGCGGGAGCGAGAGCCACATGGTGACTGGCCTCTGCTGGCACGGTCTTCAGGCCTGCCATAGGCAGCGAGGGGCCCTTGTTCACCACAGGCCGAGTCTGGGGTGGGCCGCCGGTATTTACATAGCTCCTCAGGTATTTCTTTCCTTTTTTTTTTTCCCCCTAAGATTTTATTTATTTATTTGAAAGAGAGGGAGAGAGAATCTGAACCAGACTCCCCAGTGAGTACAGAGCCCGGCATGGGGCTCGATCCCATGACCATGAGATCACGGCCTGAGCCGAAACCAAGACTCGGACGCTCAGCCAACTGAGCCACCCAGCCACCCCTCCTCAAGTATTTCTAATTCAGCAGTGGGATTTGGAGTATATGCACTGGGGCTTCTGACTTGCTAGGAACGGCATACTTGTCAGGTGGAACTAGATGTGACATTGGTATCAAGCGGTGGCTGCCTTTGAATTGCACACAGTCTTTTACTTTGCCTCGAAATCCCTCTGGTAATGAATGGCTTTGGGGAGATGGTGGCACAGGTGCTCACCAAGGTCATCCTGGACATGTGGATGAGGTGGGCTTCGAGAGCTGTGCAGTAGCTGTGGCTGTTTTCCCTGTCCCCTCACCCCGAGGCATCTCCGAGAAAAGCGGGAGTCCTGGGGCATTCCCAGCCAGCCGGGTGGAGGTCTTGAGAGAGGCAGGCAGCTACGTGTCAAGCCTTTGGCTGGTCGCTGGCTCCTCACGGCACTTCCTAATCACATGGCTCTTAAAGACGAGCGTGGCAGACAGACAGAAAAGACAGATGGGACGCCTGACTGGCTCAGTCAGGTAGAGCCTGCAAATCTTGATCTCAGGATCCTGAATTTAAGCCCCGTGTTGCTTGCTTAACATGAGAAAAGCAAATACATTAAAAAGAAGCACAGCTCCCTCTGGTAGAGAGACTGTTTTTTCCACCTCGCTTCACCTGGAATCATCTTGGGCAGTTTAAAAACCTGCTGATGCCTGGGCTTGAGCCTGGAGATGTCTCAAAGCTCCCCTGTGATTCTGTTGTAGAGCTGAGGCTGGGACCCACTGCTCTCCGGGGCCTCATGCTGGGGCTCCTCCCTCTATCCACCGTCCCTCAAGTCCTCACGTGCTCCAGGGCAGTGCTGTTGAGAAATGGCATGTGAGCCACATGTTCTAGTGCATTAAAAAGGAAACAGGTGAAGTGAATTATATTTCATGTATCCAGTATATCCAAAATGTCATTTCAACATGTAATAAAAATTGAGATTTTTACATCCTTTTTTCCCCAGCCTGCTTGAAATCTTGTGTATGTTTCCCATGATGTTGTTACACAATGTAACAACACATTCCAGTTCAGACGAGTCTGAGCGTGCCGCCTGGAGCCAGCGGCTACGCTACCGGACAGCCATACTGCAGGACATTTCTCTCCTAGCAGAAATAGTGCGCGTAGACAGTGCTGGGCCAGGGCGTCCTTATTTTACACATCCCAGGTTAGAGCTCGGGAGCACCGTGTTAGTTACCAGATGCTGATGACAGGTCATTTGTTCAGACTCATCCGCCCTCATGTTGTTACTTAAGAATTCTCATCTGCCCACGCAGCCAGCCGGGCCAAGCTGGCAGTTGGGCAGGAAGAACAGGAAAAGGAAAACTCCCCCTTGCTCCGTGCGGCCTGTGTCCCCGTTTACACGGAGGTCCACGCGGCCCGCTGGGAGCACACCAGCAGAGTGGGGCAGTCCCAGTTGTACCAGCTTGCGGCCCTACCCCCCTCTGTCACCCCGTGGCCCTTGTTTTACTGAGTCCTGCTTATAAGCTGCTGTTGTGGCCTGTGCAGCTAGTGACCTGTGCCGTCTTTGGCTGGCTGTCAGACTGCTGTCTCACTGGTTCTCGGTGACCCCACGTGCGGGGGCACACTGACGCTCAGCACACATCTGTGCCGCCTGCTGTTCTCATAGTGCAGTCACGTGGCCACAGCTCTCCTGGGGTTCCCCGTGGTACTAGTCTTAACTCTGGAGCCTGTACAGCTCAGATCCGTGGCAGAGAATAGATTAGGTCTCCTGTACTGCATGCGGTCTGTTTTACCGCTTAGGAAGACCAGCTTTCCTGCCCACACATGTTTAGTTTCAGCAGTATCTATTTCTGGAGGGTTCTTAGGAGCTTTGGGCAGGGTTTCTTCGGATCCCAGATACAATCAGGGCTTTTTGCATTACACGTGAGGAAAATAGCTTCTCTTTGATGGCACTGATGCTGATCACTGGGTCACGAGGGTGTTGGTGGGGGGAGCTTCCACAAGACTGAACCCACTAATATTGATCATGTTAGGTTCAGATTATAAACCTTCACATAAGCCTGAAGGAGAAGCAAGCCCCATGTAGTTTCTTTATCTTGGTCCTTCACCCATGCAGGGATGGGCCTCTTAGGCTCTTAATTTTGCTTAGGTTTTATCTCCTGCCCTTGGCATCCAGAAAGCATTCAGGTGCTAACCAGGCAAGCCCACTCAGGGAGCCAGCACTGGCCTCTGAAGGAAGAATTTGGCGTGAGTGTGCAGCGGATGGCCTTGCCTCAGGGCAGGAGGGTGGAGATTTGATTCTAGTCTTATTTACTGATTGCGAAGAGCCTAATTTATTTTAATCTTTCCTGGCTCCATTTCCTTTCCGTAACACGGATTGTTGGCACACAGCAGTGCTGAGATTGGAATTACTTTCACTTTCATAATCTATCACCCAGGCAGAGTAACTGGTCCCAGCGGTCTGCCCCTTATCCTCAGATCGTCTTTCTTCAAACACCCAGACTCAGTGACCAAACCCAATTCTCAATGTTGTTTTTTCTTTTCTTTCAAGCCTAACTATGGGACAGCTTTACGAGAAGGAAAAAGATGAAGATGGATTCTTGTATGTGGCCTACAGCGGAGAGAACACTTTTGGCTTCTGAGGGCCAGCGCCGGGCTAAGTGCACCGTTCCTGCTTGTGTATCTTGTAAATAGCCGGCCGTTTTCAGTTACCAGACCTCTTCACATAGACCTAAGTAGTGCATTTGTAACTGGATTTATTTCTTAATATATTGGAAGGTTTTGTTTCCTTAGATTAGTAAATTATCATACAGAGTTTTATTTTGAGTTTTCCTTTTTGTGCACTGTCCTCATGGCTGTACCCTCCAGGGAACCTATTCTCTGAGGATCATTATTTAATGAAGATATTTCCATATTAAAGTGAGGTAGGTGGGGTATTAAAGTGAAAGGGAGGGAGATGATACATTTCTTCTGGATTATGTTTGAAGTGTTGAAGATGGCTAAGTATTAAAAGCACCCAAATTAAATCCTTAGCAATCAGACACTTGCTTCACTAGATTTTGCCAACTGCCAATCATGTTGGACTGAGCTAATCTGTTCCTCTTTCTGAAACTATTAAGGTAAATAATTAACAATAAAACTTCCTCTTATAAAGGCATTGCAGTGTGACCATGTCCTTTTTTCGCTTTCTTCCAGAAGGGTCAGAGCAGTGGCTTGGCGTCTGCTAGGCGAGCAGCAGTAGGGTTTGTGGAGCCGCTGGCTGCACAGCCTGGGACAGGAAGCAGTGATCTGTGTCTTAAGAGAGGCTTTTTTTTTTTTAAAGATTTTATTTATTTGACAGAGATCACAAGTAGGCAGAGAGGCAGGCAGAGAGAGAGGAGGAAGCAGGCTCCCCGCCGAGCAGAGAGCCCGATGTGGGGCTCGATCCCAGGACCCTGGGATCATGACCTGAGCCGAAGGCAGAGGCTTTAACCCACTGAGCCACCCAGGCGCCCCGAGAGGCTTTTTTTTTGATGGTTTACATATCCAGATGGTTCCGATACAAATATTATAAAAAGGTAGACCTTGAGAAGTCTTCCCACTATTGTTTCCTGATCCCTAACCTTCTGCCTTATGGGAAACTACTTTTTTTTTTTTTTAAGATTTTATTTATTTATTTGACAGAGAGAGAGATCACAAGTAGGCAGAGAGAGAGGAGGAAGCAGGCTCCCCTCTGAGCAGAGAGCCCGATGCAGGGCTCGATCCCAGGACCCTGGGATCACGACCTGAGCCGAAGGCAGAGGCTTTAACCCACTGAGCCACCCAGGCGCCCCTGGGAAACTACTTTAACTAGTATCTTATTTCTTTCCAGTATTTATTTTTGGAAATATAATTAAATGTGAATATATGTCCTTATTCTATTTTTTTCCTACAAAAGAAAACATGTATTTATGTATGTTGTTTTTTTTTCATTTAACAGTATATCCTGCTGACCTTTCCATATCAGTTCATAGGGAAACTTTTTTTTCATTTTCACAGCTAAATGGTATTGTGCTGTGTGAATATGTTATTACATACCTAGCACCCAGACCCCTATTAATGGCCTTTGGGTTATTTGCAGCCTTTCAGCATTACGTACAGTGTTGGGATGATAACTACACACACGGCCTCTTACTTACATGTACCTGCACGCTTCATGGGGCTGCTCTCCAAGCCCTCTTCCTAGAAATCACAATTAGATTTTCCCATGCCCACGAGTTTCATGATTTGTCACACATAAATATGTAGGCTTGCCAGAACACAAATGAATCTAAAAGGAAAACTTAGTTACTTTCCCAAATCTTCCAAGGATAGCCTGTGTTGGAGGGTAGAGCCCTACATAGAGAATCACTAGGTATCACCCCACGATCAACATGTAGTTTATTTATTTATTTATTTATTTTTAAAGATTTTATTTATTTATTTGACAGAGAGAAATCACAAGCAGGCAGAGAGGCAGGCAGAGAGAGAGGAGGAAGCAGGCTCCCCGCTGAGCAGAAAGCCCGATGCGGGGCTCAAACCCAGGACCTGGGATCATGACCTGAGCCAAAGGCAGCGGCTTAACCCACTGAGCCACCCAGGTGCCCCTCAACATGTAGTTTAAATGACTCCCTTAAACTCTGTCCTGGGGAAGAAAGATCTTTAGCTTTGTCTTCACCAAATTATAGAAGCAACCTGTCAAGGCCATCTACTGAGGTCAGCTCCCCAACTGGGATCAGAGGAATCACTTGTCATTAAGCATCGTGTAGGTCTTTCCCAAACCTGCCCCAACAGAATCTGCGGTCTCTTTGCTGGTAGTCTCAAACTAGAAGCAGGTACAGGCTGACCTCTGAGTGAGCAAGGGAAAGGAAAGGAACAAATTCTGTGTTGAAGGGAATTTGTTTGCGGTGATGTACACCCAACTCGAGCTGGCTTAAGCTCTAAAGAGGCCATTAACTCAGTTAGTTCACTGGCTTCAGACATAGCTCACACCAGAGGTCGATTGATAACATCAAAAGTCTTTCGTCTTGGTTTTGTTTCCCTCTGTGTTGACTTCACTCTCAGGCAGACTCCTCTCATGTGACAGCAGAGTGGCCCCATCAGTGTAGCAAATCCAGTGGAAGAGCATTTCTTCCGAGGGCAGTGTCAAAAGTCCCCTGGAGGACTCCAGCCTCACTCGAATTACCAAAGAGCCCTCACCCTTCCTGCCTGAGACAGGGACTGGTGGGAAGGAAAGGTAAAACCCTCCTTAACAGTATGAACAGAAGAGGATTGTAGAGAAATGGGGGAGGGCTAGCTTTCCAAAAGCGTTTTGATCTGTTTGTTTCACAACCACAAACCCACAAATGCAACGGAACAGACATAGTAGGGGAAGAAGAAAATAAAGCAAGGGTCACCAAAGCCAGCTGTTTTTCTTTCTTTTAAAAGTAATTTTTTAGGGGTGTCTGGCTGGCTCAGTTCGGAGAGCATGTGACTCTTGATCACTGGGTCGTTGAGTCTGAGCCCCATGTTGGGCATAGAGATTACTTAAAAATTTTTTAATTAAAAGATAAATTTTTATAGTTTTTATCAAGCTCTCGTTGGATAGCAGATGATTTATAAATATTATTAAAATTAGTTTTCAAAAGGCACTCATGAGATACAGGTAGTGTAATTCTCATAGCTATCCCGCTACCAAGTGACAGCAAAGACACCAGACTTGAGATTTAAGAGGAAAGACAGTTGGCCGTGTGAAATCATGTCATGGTGTTTGTTTTTTCTATTTACAATGTGCTTCACGCTGCTGGACAGTGAGGCATAAACAGGAATAAAAACATTAGCTCATCCTCCAGAAGCTTACAGTATGGGGGTAAACCTACACATAAACAAATAATTAAAAAGTGATACTAGAAAGTATTCTTGGGTCAGAGGAGGGAGCAGCTGTTATCTATAAAACAAGCTACTGAGGAAAGCAGCCTTATTTGTAATACCAATAAAAATGGATTTGTCCATCTTGCCTTTAGGATGTAGCATCTGAATGAAGGTTTGAAAAGTTAAAAAAAAAAACAAAACCATCTAGTTTCCCCTAATTCCAGTCCTTAAAAGACAGTAGCAAAGTTTTACAGGTGAATTTTATCAAACTATATAAGGACACCTTAACCCATTCTTAAATTTTCAGAGATTAGAAAACGAATGATCACAAATTGATTTTGACACTGAAATCCCAATGCCAAAACTTCGTAAGAGAAAAATTACAGATTGATCTCATTTATCACCACAGAAAAATCCTAAATAAAATACTAATAAATAAAATTTTGCAGTATACTAGAACAGTTATGACCGAGGCACCTGGGTGGCTTAGTCAGTTAAGCTGGGTCATGATCCCAGAGTCCTGGAACCGAGCGCTGCTTTGGGCTTCCTGCTCAGTGGGAAGTCGGCTTCTCCCTCTGACCCTCCCTCCTCCTGTGCTCTCTCACTTACTTACTCACTGTCTCTTAAATAAACAAAACAATCATGATCAGGTAGAATTGAGCTCAAGAATGGGTAGTATATCACCAAAGGCAAGGGAAGGAAGAGCAAAAATGAACTCTTGGGACTTCATCAAGCTAAAAAGCTTTTGCACAGCAAAGGAAACAGTCAACAAAACCAAAGGACACCAACAGAATGGGAGAAGATTTTTTTTTTTTTAAGATTTTATCTATTTATTTGACAGAGATCACAGGTAGGCAGAGTGAGAGGGGGAAGCAGGCTCACCTCTGAGCAGGGAGCCTGATGCCAGGCTTGATCCCAGGACCCTGGGATCATGACCTGAGCCAAAGGCAGAGGCCTTAACCCACTGAGCCACCCAGGCGCCCCTGGGAGAAGATATTTGTACATGACAGGGTAAGTATCCAAAAATCTATAAAGAACTTCTCAAACTCAACACCCAAAGAACAAATAATCCAATCAGGAAATGGGCAGAGGACATGAACAGACATTTCTCTAAATAAGACATCCAAATGGCCAACAGACACATGAAAAAGTGCTCGATATCACTCGGCATCAGGGAAATACAAATCAAAACCACAGTGAGATACCACCTCACACCAGTCAGAATGGCTAAAAGTAACCAGTCAGGAAATGACAGGTGTTGGCAAGGATGCAGAGAAAGAGGAACCCTCCTACACTTACACTGTTACCCTCTTACCCTCTTGCATACACTGGGAATGTAACCTGGCGCAGCCACTCTGGAAAACAGCATGGAGGTTCCTCAAAAAGTTGAAAATAGAGCTACCCTACGACCCAGCAATCGCACTACTGGGTATTTACCCTAAAGATACAAATGTAGTGATCCGAAGGGGCACGTGCACCCTAATGTTTATAGCAGCAATGTCCACAATAGCCAAAGTATGGAACGAGCCCAGATGTCCAACAACAGACGAATGGATAAAGAAGATGTGGTAGGGGTGCCTGGGTGGCTCAGTGGGTTAAAGCCTGTGCCTTTGGCTCAGGTCATGATCTCAGGGTCCTGGGATCGAGCCCCACATTGGGCTCTCTGCTCAGCAGGGAGCTTGCCTCCCCCCCCAACCCCGCTCTCCCTGCCTCTCTGCCTACTTGTGATCTCTGTCAAATAAATAAAATCTTAAAAAAAAAAAAAAAGTCTACCAGGGCTTCTACTCACCGTGTCCTGGCATAAAGCCAGCTAATACAGTAAGAGAGGAAAAGTAAATGAGAGGCATAAAAATGAGACAGGACGACTCAAGTGTTCTTATACGTAGACAGTAATCGTCTATACAGAAAAATCCAAGAGAATCTGTAAAACTTCAAACAAATAAAGTTCAGCACGGTTGCTGTATACCAGAGGAGTTACACATATGGATGCTGTTTCTACATATCATCTGTAACCAATTAGGGAATATAATAGGCAAAAAGATCTCCTCAGTTAGAGCAAACATCTATAAGTGCATAGGAATAAATTTCATACGATATACAAGACCTTCACGGAGAAAATGACAAAACATTATTGAAGGACAAGAAAGAAGACCCAAATGAAAGGAGATACACTAATATTCCCAATATCTGAGGATGAGAACTCCCAGTATTACAAAGCTGCATATTGCCGTAGATTAATCTATCACGCAATTCCAATAAAAATCCCAGCCAGTTTTGTTTTGTTTTGTGGAATCTGACAACTGATGCTAAATCCATCCAGAAGAGCAAAAGGCCAAGAATAACCAAGAAGTGTTAAGAAAAACAAGCTGGGGAGACTTATCTTAGCAGTAGTTAACTAATTAAGACTGTACCATATGGCACAGAGATAGACAAATAAACCAGGAAACACAACAGAAGCCCAGAAACAGACGAATGTTTAAAATGTAACAGTGACAGCATGAAAAGCAAAAGGGAAAGGATGCACTGGTTAATCTCGGAATCTGTCATTGGCTATATATATGGAAAAAATAGATCCTGGGTCATCGGGCTCAGTCGGGAGAGTGTGCAACTTGATCAAGCTTACGGGTTCAAGCTCCATGTTGGGTATGGTAAATATTTACTTAAATATTTTTAAAAAATAGATCTTCATATTTCACCAAGATGAATTAAAGATTTAAGTGTGGAAAAGCAAAACTTTTTTAAAAAATCTAGAAAAATCTAGAAAAGAAATTTAGAATATCTGTGACTTTGGAATAGGCAGGGAGTTCTTAGACATGAGACAAAAATACAATAGGGGCGCCTGGGTGGCTCAGTCTATTAAGTGTCTGCTTTTGGCTCAGGTCATGATCCCAGAGTCTGGGATTGAGCCCCATGTCAGGCTCACTGCTCAGAGGGGAGTCATCTTCTCTCTGTCCCTCTGCCCCTCCTCCCCCGCCATTCATACCCTCTCTCTCACTTACTCTCTCTTTCAAATAAATCTTAAAAAAAAAAAAAATACAATAAAGTAAAAAACTGATATATTTAAGCTCATTACATTTAAATTTCTTAATTAAAAAAATGAAAGGATTTTGCATAAGGAAAAAGGTACTATAACAGAATAGGAGCCACAGATTAGGTGAACACATTGGCAACAGATACACATTTTTTAAAAGTATTTATTGGGGCATCTGGGTGTCTCAGTCGGTAGGCATCTGCCTTCGGCTCGGGTCATGGTCCCGGGGTCCTGGGATCGAGCCCCACATTGGGCTCCCTGCTCGGCGGGAGGCCTGCTTCTCCCTCTCCCACTCCCCCTCTTTGTGTTCCCTCTCTTGATGTGTCTCTCTCTGTCAAATAAATAAAATATTTTAGGAAAAGATATTTTCCTAAATCTTTTAGGAAAAGGTTTTATTTATTTGACACAGAGAGAGAGAGAACATGGCAGCAGGGGCGTGATCAGAGGGAGAACCAGACTCTCTGCTGTTGATCCTAGGACTCCAGGATCATGACCCGTGCTGAAGGCACTTAACCGAATGAGCCACCCCGGCACTCGCAACAGATATAAATTTAAAAAAGAATTCATATCCAGAATAAAGAACTCTCTTTAGAACTCTTCCAATTAGTAAGGTATAACAGCCCAACAGAACGAGAATAATAGAAAATCCTTACTGTTACTTAGGGCCACTGTATACTTTGCACATTGCACCAACTCTAGAGTGTGTTTTCAGACTACAATGTGAACAGTGCCCCCTAGAGTTGTGCAGTGCACAAGCTCTACACTAAAGGATACACTCTTACACTATATGGCTGGTGGCCCTGTGAAAGTGCAAAGGAAAGTAAACTAGGGGATACCATTTCACACTTGTCAAATTGGCCAAATTAAGTTGTAACATTTAAAAATGGTAGGGAAGGGGCGCCTGGGTGGCTCAGTGGGTTAAAGCCTTTGCCTTTGGCTCAGGTCATGATCTCAGGGTCCTGGGATCGAGCCCCGCGTCGGGCTTCTCTCCTCGCCGGGGAGCCTGCTTTCCTTCCTCTCTCTCTGGCTGCCTCTCTGCCTGCTTGTGATCTCTGTATATCAAACGAATAAATAAAATCTTTAAAAAAAAAAAAATGATAGGGAAGGGGCGCCTGGGTGGCTCAGCTGGTTAAGGGTCCGGCTCTTGATCTCAGGTCAGATCTTGATCTCTGTCTACGTCGTGAGCTGTTTTTTTTTTTTAATTAATTTTTTAAAAGATTATTTATTTATTTATTTATTTGACAGACAGAGATCACAATTAGGCAGAGAGGCAGGCAGAGAGAGAGGAGGAAGCAGGCTCCCTGCTGAGCAGAAAGCCCGATGCAAGGCTCGATCCCAGGACCCCGGATCATGATCTGAGCCGAAGGCAGAGGCTTTAACCCACTGAGCCACCCAGGCGCCCCTGGGTCATGAGTTTAAGCCCCATGGTGGGCTCCAGGCTTGGTGGGGCGCCTTGGTGGGTGCCTCAGTGGGTTAAAGCCTCTGCCTTCAGCTCAGGTCATGATCCCAGGATCCTGGGATTGAGCGCCGCATTGGGCTCTCTTCTCAGCGGGGAGCCTGTTTCCCCCCCCTCTTTCTGCCTACTTGTGATTTCTGTCTGTCGAATGAATAAAATCTTAAAAAAAAAAATGGTAGGGAAGATGTGAAATATGTGGAATTCTTATCAACTGCTTCTGTGGGTGTAAACTGGTACCATCACATTGGAAAGTAATTTCACAATATCAGGTAAAATTAAAAATACAGATAGCCCATGACCTAGCAAATTCCACGTCTAGGTATATATCCTAGAAATATCCCCACCCATGTACAAGAGACATGTCCAAGAATGATCACTGCAACCTTGTTTGCCTGAGCAAAATTTCAGAAGCCAGCTAAATGTTCACCAACTGGAGAATGGAGGGGTGATATGCGGTCTATTCACACAAAGGAATACTATACAGCAGGTAAAATGAATGCATGAGAGCTATGTATGGTAACAGAAATAAATCTCCAAAATGGTGCTGAGGAAGGAAAAAAGCAAGATGCAGAAATTTATTCAGCATATCATTTAAAATTTAAAAACATGCGGGGCTCCTGGCTGGCTCAGTCAGTGGAGTGTGCAACTTTTGATCTCGTAATCATGAGTTCGAGCCCCACGTTGGGTATAGTTTACTTAAAAAAATCTTTAAAAAAAATGTAAAAACATGCAAAATAATAGTATGCATTGCTTAAGGATACAAACTTATGTAGGAAAGTATAAACCATACAGTTGAGGGTGGTGGCTACCTAACGGAGGGAGGGGACAGTATTGGGGAGGCTGGGGGGGGCAGGTGTTGGTAAAAGTGGGGTTTAAAATAAAATAAAAATAAAAATAGTCCTGTTTTATTTCTCCAGAAAATAAAAACATGAAGCAAATCAGTAAATGTTCACTGTCAATTGTGTGGCGGGTGTTCTTTTTATTGTTATGTGTGAAATATTTCCCCTTTTTGTTTCTAAGTTACATCAGCAAGAACAGAGACTGGCCCTTCTTGAGGAAGAACACACAGTGCCTCCATTTCTCACTTCCCCTTCCCTTAGTCCTTAGCCCGGGAGAGGCTGGCTTCACCAACGCTTGCTGAGGATGCCAGAAATAACCTTGTCCCCCGGTGGGGAAGGAGGAACAAGGTTCTCAGTTCCTACCTTCTTTGTCTCTTTTTATATAGTCTACCCTTTAGGTTATGTCCGTCGCCCCCTCCCCCAGCTTGAAGCTCCTGTCTTTTCCCTCTGGCCTCCTGGTGACACTCTTTCTCTGCTTCTCCACTTGCTCTCGAGCCCTCCATGGCCTCCAGGGCTCCGTCCACACCCCCTTTCTCTTATCATTCCACCCACATTCTGTCTGGATGCTTTTACCCTAACTCATGTCCTCAAGGACTTCCTGAAAATAGATGACCCACAAATCTCTATCTGCAGCCCATCTCTCCTGAGCCCCAAGCCAGCCCCTGCAAATGCCCACCCACAGTCCTTATCCCAAGATAGTGCAGAAATCCTAAACTCTGAAACTGAGCCGGTCGTCCCCGGCCTGCAGCTCCTCTCCCCGGGGCCCTTTTGCTGATGCATGGCACCACATTCTGTCTTGTCACCCAGCAGGGACCTGGGAGCATTCTCATTACTCCCTCCTCCTCATCCCCTACCTGCAACTAGCTGATTAGCCTCGCAGGTCCCCTTCCTATGGCTCCTAACACCAGCATTGTCTGGGCCTCGTCATTTCTCCTTGAATTACTCCAGTAACCCCAAGCTGTGATCTCCCCACCAGCATCCCTGCCCCTGCCGTTCCAACCTCACTGCCACAGAGGATAGTGATCCTTCTAACATCCATCTTTCATCCCAATACCCTTTTCCCATAATCCCTGAATGGCAGAGTTGTCAGGAGAAAACCTTTCTCCTTTGCAGGATGGACAAAGTCCTCCCTGACTCGCCCGAGTTCCTCTCTGGCCCTCATACTCCACCAGCGCAGCCGTGCCCTGCTCTTTTCTCTGGCCTGTGTATATGGTGATTTGGCCCCAAATATCCTCCCCAAACCGTCCCGCACACACCACCATTTCTCTTGGCTCGCTAACCCCAGATCCTTCCTTCTGCCTTTGGCTCTGCCCAAGTGAACCTGGGCCCATGAGATCTTCCTGCGCCTCCCCCCCAGGTGGGGTGTTCGACCTCGATCACAGCCACCCTCACACTGCGCTGTTGCCACTGGAGGGGTCTTGAACCTCAGGTCCATAGCAAAATGCCTGGCATAGCGATGGTGTTCAGAAGGCATCTGACTTACGTGTGAGTCACTTACAATCTGAAATACCAAGGTTGGGGTTCGCTGTGTGCGAGGCAGGGAGTCCTCCCCATACCCGTGTTATCCGTGGTTTCAGCTCATCCCTGCGACCCTCCTGCTGGCGGGAGTGGTGCCTCATTTCGAAGGTGAGCGCGGACACTCTATGCACGTACCAGCCTATCCGGGATCACACCGGCGGTGCCACCTGGAGCCGCAGTTCCGCCTCAGGCCGATGGCCCCAAAGCATCCTTGTTCTGCTAGACCAAAGGATCCACACTGAAGGCCCGTGTCTCTGCGTGGCCCCCAGACAGGTAACAGCCCCACTTTCCTGCTTCTCCCGAAAAAATTCTTAACATCTGATGACGATCAGCTGGAACAAAATAGTGGCTCTTCGTGGGACAAGGACTACACTTCTCAGTTCACTCCGCCTGCTTTGAGTTTCCGAGCCCCTAGAAATGCTTGGGTTTGCAACCCCCTGCGCCAGTTTTTGAACATTCCTGTTTAGGAACAGAACTCCTCCAAAGTGGATGCGAGCAAAATACTAACCCATGTGGCCCTTCATCTTTCGTGAAGGAAGCCAAGGGGTGGGAGGCCCCGTCTGGTCCGCCCGTGGCAGCGCAGGTGAGGGGGCGCGGTCGTCCAGGCCTGGTGGAGACTGTGCTGCTACTCTATCGCCTGAAGCCTTGCTTCTCCCGCCGCCCCCTGGTTTCTCGGCTTGGCGGTACGGACGGGCTAGGACAGAAGGGTGTCCACAACAGCACTGGATCAACGAAGAACAAAAAGTATGGCGTGAAAATATCAGCTGAGGGGCGCCTGGCTGGCTCAGCCGGTGGAGCATGGGCCTCTTTATCTCTGCGTCCTGAGTTCGAGCCCCATGTTGGTCTTAGAGATTACTTAAAATAAAATATATATATATATATATATATATAAAAGAAAAAAGAAATACCAGCTGGAAAAGTACTGACTGGAGGTCAAAAGAGCCCACAGTCATCGCAATAAAAAAGGAACTGGGTGAAATCTTGGTGGTGATGGGGGAATATACCTCAAGAAGAGCTCTTCTCTATTGAAAGAATCTAATTCAACCAAGACAGTGTGAATTGGATTGAGTGTGCACTTATTGTTGAGCAAGCCTTGGGGGGCCCATAGCAGAACTTCTCAGCGATCTCCTGAGGTTGCACAGAAAGGTCTTATTGTTGGGAATGGGCTCGGCTATCCTGCTTTGTTGACAGGTTGGTCTCACCAGGAAGGGGCCCACCGTACCTCTCCCCGTGGAGACACTGCTGGGTTTCAATGCGTTTTTCATTCTCCTGGCTGCCTGAGCAAACAGCCATCATTGTTTCCATTGTGAGCTCTTCTCCTCTTGGAGCCAAGCCCAAGTTCAGGGAACATGTGCTTGAGCCCAGCATTTGGCAGCCTGTGTCCCCACTTGGAGTGAATGTCTGTCTTTCCCTTTTTCCTATTAAGACACTTCGCTGAATTTGGAGATTGAAATGAAATGCTGAACACGCTTAGTGCTAAAAGCTGGTTCCTACCCCCTGCTGGCTTATTCGTATAAGGGGCAAAAAAACCACACCCAAATTCAGAACCCGAGTGACTAGGCTAAGACAAGAATTATTTCCATCTCTCTCATCACCAACATGACTGAGGCCATATGTATCTCAAAGTGTCAATGGACTCAGATTCCTGGAGAAAATTTCTCTTTGCATTATTGACCCAGTTAAGAATTTATGAGAAATCCTACCTCACAGTTGAAAAAAACACCAAGCATCCTAATTTCTGGGACCTCATTTTGTACAACCGGGAGACAGACCAGAAGTCAGATTAAATACTTTCCCCACATCCACACGGATACGAAATAACAGGACTAGGGTTTATTTGTTTCTACATTTTTAAGTTGAGGTACAATGGCATAGAATAAAATGCACAGATCTTCAAGGCAGAGTTTAATGAATTTTGACAAATGTTTATACCCATGTAATCAACACTTCAATCAAAATTTCCATAATCCTAGGGAGTCCCCTTAGGCCTTTTTCCACTCAATGTCCATCCCTCTTCTTCCCCCACCAGGCAACAACCATTCTTTGATTCCTATCCCCGTTGGTTAGTTTTGGGGTTTTAAGAACTAAAAACTGAACGCATGCAACCTTGCCGGCAGCCGAGGAGTCTGTCTCTGCAGATTTTCCTCCCCTTTCCTCCCCACAAGTACTACTTAAGATTTGTTTTGGATCCATCTGGACAGCCTTCCAGGAAGTCCGTCTTAACCGCAGTACAGACACATTTAGGTTTAAAGGGATTCATGTTTTAGGAGGGATGAAGGCCAACTATGATTCTTCAGCATGTGGTACAAAAAGAACGCTTCTTTCTGGAAAGTCCAGTTTTCTTCAACGCATCTGGTTTCTTGACTCTTTCCGTGTCCCACCTCCCCTTCAGGATAGCTGGCTTTGTATCTGTGGGAAGAACTGTGGAAGAACTGTGCGAGCGAGCACATGTCCGCCATCTTTCAACGGAGAAGCCACTTCCTAGTCCTGGTCACCTTCCTGCTGTGCGGGGCCTCCTCTTCCCAGCTCATCTGGCCTCTCCACACAGCATCCCAAGAGGACAGGGCTAGTTGAAAATCTAATGCTGTCCTCAGCCACTTAATTAGCCTGCAAGGAAACTGGCTTTTAGAAACTGGAAAAATTGGGTGAAGGCTTGCTCAGAACACTGCTTCCAGGCCAACAAACGGAGCGAAGGCCCAGGTGTAGGCAGCTCTCCACCAGCCACAGACACGACCCAGTCCGATGGGGCCTGATTCCCTTCCAAGCCGAGCGCGGCAGCCACGGAGGGTCATTTTCTCCGTAGCAGCTTCGTTTCCCCAGACGGTGAGCTAAGGCTTGGCACTGGCAAACTCCATAAAATGAGGCAGTTAGGCCCGTGCTTTCAGGCAGAAATGACTGCATGGAATATATGCACACAATTATTTCAATCAAGCCACATGTTAAAAATTCTAAAGAAAAAGAATAAAAATGAGGCACACATAGACATAACATTAGAATCCACTTGTGAACCCAGAACAAAGCCGCAATGCTGGAGGCATACAGGCCCCTCTGGAGCCAAACTCCATAAGACGGTTTGTTAGATGAGTCTGTGGAATTACAAGCAGAGGTGCCAAAAATAGTCTGGAGAGTCTCTCTTCCCTACACAATGTCACTTCTGAGTATTTCCTGGGGTTTTTGAGACTTTTTTTTTTTCCCATTTTGTAAATTTCTAAAACAGGCACGATATTAACATTGTTCAAAATTAAAAAATAACAAAATACAAGGGGTCTTCGGTGAGAAGTCTCCCTCTCCCTCCTGGGCCCCAGGCATTCCCTTACCCTCCCATGGGCCCCGCGTTTAGTGGTTAGTGGCTTCTTGTACTGAGTCAGAGATAGTCTGGCATATACAAGTAAAACACAGATATAAATTTCTCACTCTTCTTTTTTATAGAAATGGAATTTACTAACGCTCTCCTGTATTTTGCTTTTCTTTTTTCTTTGCACTCACTGTATTTAGAAACAGAACCTTGAAGATGGATTTCAATAAAGAAAAACTATATGTTCATTTACCAATTCACCCAGCAAATCCTACTTCTAAAAATGTATCCAAAGATACCCTGGCGAAAATACAAAATACTGTATGGAGGCTCGTAACAGAGCATTTCAAAAAGCAAGAAGGAAATGACCACCAATTACTAATAAAAATTGCTGGTCAGTGCTGGACCAAGGGACAAACGAGAGGGAGAGGATGGGCGATGTCTCTGAATGTACCTTGCTTTTACCCCTGATTTTTTTTACTGGTTTTAACTCTGGAATCATATAAATATTTTACATAATTTTTTGAAAAGCCACTCCCCCCTTCCCCCAAAATAGAAAAGCCAAATGAAACAAAGTTAACTGTGTATAGATTTGGATGAGGAGCAATTTCAAGTGACTTTATTTTTAAAGATTTTATTTATTTGAGACAGAGAGAGAGAGACAGACAGACAGCATGAGTGGGGGAGGGGCAGAGGCAGAGGGAGAAGCAGACTCCCACCCAGCAGAAGCTCCATCCTAGGACCCCAAGATCACAGCCTGAGCTGAAGGCAGATGATTAACTGACTGAGCCACCAGGCGCCCCTCAAGTGACTTTAAAACACAATCCCTAGATGAGGGTTTCTCACCTTCAGCACTACTGACATCTTGGGCCAGATCATTCTTTGTGATGGGGTGTGGCCCCACGCAAGCCCCATGGCAGCGGCACTTGAAGCAAAACTTTGGCTGTGCGGTCACGCATCATTGCTGGGAGAATTAAGTGCCCTGTGTGCAAGTCCGCTGGGAGAGTTTGCAAATGTAGGAGGAGAGGACACGCTGGGCCACAGCCGCCCTTCCATCTGATGGAGAAGTACCAGGGTTGGTCAGGAGGCAGAGGGAGCGAGGACATGTGAGCAGGAGGTGTTATGATAAGGGCGAAGGGAGGGATGAGGCAGCTAAGCAGACTGGGGATTGGCTAGTTTGACTCATTTCAGTGGCGCCTGAGGCACAAGGGCTGTCCCTGGTTTTCCGGGACCTGGAGCCGGGGTGAGGAGCAGGTGAGGAGCACAGGCGGCCAGTGTGAGCGCCCCAGTGCACGGGCTTTGCAGTGTGAGCGCCCCAGTGCATGAGCTTTGCAGTGCACGGCCGGAATCTTTTACTCTCGCTGGGAGTTGGCTAGACTCCTAGAGGCAGTCTCTTCAGGGTAAGTGAGGCCCCAGATGTCAAAGCATCAGACGCACATGGTTAACACAGGGAGGACGACTGGAATCTTGCACCTGTTTTCTGCTGGACTGAGCCGGGCTGCCTTTTCTCTTTGCCGATTTTAATCTGTGCCCGTTCACTGACATAAATGGTAACTTTGACAGCTTTGGTGTGTTCTGTGAGTCTGTCCAGTGGCTCGTCAAACCTGAGGGTGGTCTTGGGGATCCCTGACCCGGCTGCCAAAACCATTAGGTGAAAGGATGATAGGGAACTTCACGGTGGGAGAGATAAGGCTGACACCATTGAACCCACTGCTCGGTCACCGAACACGGGGCAACCAGATGTTCCTCTTCACATTGTGCAACAGATGTATGCAGAATCGCTTAAGAAGTTTTCTTTCTTCTTTGAAGATTTTATTCATTTATTTGAGAGAGGGAGAAAGAGAAAGAAAGAGAGAGAGAGCGCGTGCGTGTGAGCGAGTGCATGGGGGTTGGGGGGGTGCACTATTCTATTTTTGTGTCCATTTAAAATTTTCTCAACATGTTTTAAAAGGTTAGAAAAAAATTCATTTAAAAATTAGAAGCATCCATAAAAATCCTAGAGAAGAACACAGGCAGCAACCTCTGTGACCTCAGCCGCAGCAACTTCTTGCTAGGCACATCTCTAAAGGCAAGGGAAACAAAGGCAAAAAAGAACTATTGGTACTTCATCAAGACAAAAAGCTTTTGCACAGCAAAGGAAACAGTCGACAAAACCAAACAACAATCAACAGGATGGGAGAAGTTATTTCCAAATGTCTTATCAGATAAACGGCTAGTACCCAAAATCTAGAACTTATGAAGCTCAACACCCAAAGAACAAATAATCCAATCAAGAAATGGGCAGAGGGGGCGCCTGGGTGGCTCAGTGGTTTAAAGCCTCTGCCTTCGGCTCAGGTCATGATCCCAGGGTCCTGGGATCGAGCTCTGCATTGGGCTCTCTGCTTAACAGGGAGCCTGCTTCCTCCTCCTCCTCCTCTCTCTCTCTCTCTGCCTGCCTCTCTGCCTACTTGTGATCTCTGTCTGTCAAATAAATAAATAAAATCTTAAAAAAAAAAAAAAAGAAATGGGCAGAAGACATGAACAGACATTTCTGCAAAGAAGACGTTCAGATGGCCAACAGACACATGAAAAAGTGCTCCACATCACTTGGCATCAGGGAAATACAAATCAAAACCTCAATGAGATACCACCTCACACCAGTTGGAATGGCTAAAATTAACCAGTCAGGAAATGAACAGGTGTTGGCGAGGATGCGGAGAAAGGGGAACCCTCCTACACTGTTGGTGGGAACGCACGCTGGTGCAGCCGCTCTGGAAAACAGTATGAAGGTTCCTCAAAAAGTTGAATGACCTATGACCCAATGACCCAGCAATCACACTACTGGGTATTTACCCCAAAGATACAAATGTAGTGATCTGAAGGGGCACCTGCACCCCAGTATTTATAGCAGCAATGTCCACAATAGGCAAACTATGGAAAGAGCCCAGATGTCCACTGGCAGATGAACAGACAAAGAAGATGTGGTGTATATATACAATGAAATACTACTCAGCCACCAAAAAAATCAAATCCAACCATTTACAATGATGTAGATGAAACTAGAGGGTATTATGCTGAGTGAAATAAGTCAATCAGAGAAAGACAATCACCATATGATCTCACTCATATGTAGAATTTAAGAAACAAAACAGAGAATCATGGGGGAAGGGATGGAAAAGTAAAAAAAGATGAAATCAGAGAAGGAGACAAACCATAAAAGACTATTAATCATAGGAAACAAACTGAAGGTTGCAGGAGGGGAGGGGGTAGGGGCTGGGGTAACTGGGTGATGGGCATTAAGGAGGGTATATGATATAATGAGCACTGGGTATTTATAAGACTGATGAGGGGTGCTAGGTGGCTCAGTAGGTTGGGTGTCTGCCTTCAGCTCAGATCATAATCCTGGAAGCTCGGGATTAAGCCCCATATTGGGCTCCCTGCTCAGTGGGGAGCCTGCTTCTCTCTCTGCCACTCATCCTGCTCTTGCTGTCTCCTAAGTAAATACAATCTTTTTTTTTTTTAAAGATTGTATTTATTTATTTGACAGACAGAGATCACAAATAGGCAGAGAGGCAGGCAGGGAGAGGAGGGGAAGCAGGCTCCCTGCTGAGCAGAGAGCCCGATAGGGGCTTGATCCCAGGACCCCGGGACCATCCAAGTCAAAGGCAGAGGCTTTAACCCACTGAGCCACCCAGGTGCCCCATAAATAAAATCTTAAAAAAAAAAAGATTGATGAATCACTCAACTCCAATTCTGAAAATAATAATGTACTATATGTTAATTGAATTTAAATAAAAAATAAAAATAAAAAATAGAAGCAGTTATCAAATATGGATTAAGAAACACGAGTTAAAAACACATGATCTAATTAAATGTATGAAATTTAAGAACCTCCCAATATTTCAGAGAGGTGATTTTAAGGCATAGGTGAGAAGGAAAGGGTTTTAAGAGGTTAAAGTGAAAGGTAGGAAGTTGGAAGTCCGAGCACCCCTTTCAGGTCTTGAGAAAACAGGCGGAGCCCAAGGTGAAGCTGCCTTTTGTCTGAAGCCTTCAGGGTTTTCCCAGCTTCTGCTCTAAAGTCTAAATGTAGGGGTGGTTTTTGTATTTAGGGGTTTTCTTGGTACTGATTTGACAAATCTACCACAAAACCTTGGAATAAAAAGATACCACTTCCTTATATTCTCATACAAATCTTTAACCTTTAAAGACCATCTCATAAGAGAGAGAGAGGCATAATCTTCTGTGGATAAGAGCTCCTGCTAGTTGTTACCATAACTGCTGTCATAAACATGGGATTTGGGGTCAGGTAAAGAATCTCCCCGATTAAAGCAGCATATGGGAGAGCCTGGTCTTCAGGATGTGATGTTTCTGCCTGCTATCTAAAAAGATTTCTTGGGGCACCTGGGTGGCTCAGTCAGTTAAGCATCTGACTCTTGGTTTCAGCTCAGGTCATGATCTCGTGGCTACAGGATCGAGCCCCACATTGGGCTCTGTGCTCAGTGCAGAGTTGACTTCAGATTCTCTCTCCCCCTCTCTCTGCTCACTCACTCTCTCAAATAAATAAAATCTTTAAGAAATAACTAAAAAAAAAAAAGATTTCTTATGGAAAAAAATTCAAGGATAATTTGTTAGGACAAAAATGTTTTACTTCCATCATTAAAAAAAATTTAAGAACATATGTTCACATACAAACTAGTACAAGAATGTTCACAGCAGCACTATTCATAATAGCTCCAAAGTGCCAACAACCCTAGTGCCCATCAACTGATGACTGGATAAATAAGATGTGATACATCCATACAACTGAATGTTACATTTTTTTTTTAAGATTTTATTTATTTATTTGACAGAGAGAGATCACAGTAGATGGAAAGGCAGGCAGAGAGAGAGAGAGCGGGGAGGGGAAGCAGGCCTCCTGCTGAGCAGAGAGCCCGATGCAGGACTCGATCCCAGGACCCTGAGATCATGACCTGAGCTGAAGGCAGCGGCTTAACCCACTGAGCCACCCAGGCGCCCTGAATGTTACTTTTATTCCACAGAAAGGAACACAGTACTGGTCTGTGCAGATTCTTGCTATCGCATCACGAATCTTGAACACATTATGTTCAGTGAGAGAAGCCAATCACAAAAGACCATGTATTCTGTGATTCCATTTATATGAAATGTTCAGAATAGGCAAATCTCTAGAGACAGAAAGTAGATGCTGGTTGCCCTAGGGCTGGGTGGGGGTGGGGCTGAGGGAAAATGGGCAGTGGCTGCAAATGGGCACCCTACTGGGTTGATAAGTGTCCCTTCCCCCAAATTTAGAACAAAAATGTTCTAAAATTGATTGTGGTGATGGCTGTGCAACTTTGTGGATAAACTAAAAGCCACTAAATTGTATAATTTAAATGGGTAAATTGTATGGAATGTAAATTATATTCCAATAAAGCTGTTATTAAAAAAACATTCAGGGGCGCCTGGGTGGCTCAGTGGGTTAAGCTTCTGCCTTCAGCTTAGGTCATGATCCCAGGGTTCTGGGATCGAGACCCACATTGGGCTCTCTGCTGAGCAGGGAGCCTGCTTCTCCCTCTCTCTCTCTGCCTGCCTCTCTGCCTACCTGTGATCTCTGTCAAATAAATAAATAAAATCTTAAAAAAAAAATTCAAAGCTATACAAAAATGGTGGGCACCTGGCTGCCTCAGTCAATGGAACGCATGACTCTTGATCTTGGGGTTGTGAGTCTGAGCCCCATGTTGGGTGCAGAGATTACTTAAAAATAAAATCTTAAGGAGGTGGTTGGGGGATTGTGGTAACTGGGGGATGGGCATTAAGGAGGCACCAGAGGTAGTGAGCGCTGGGTGTTCTAGGCAACTGAGAAATCACTAAATTCTCCCTCTGAAAGCAGTAATACAGGATATGTTAACTAAAATGAATTTATATAAAAAGTTAAAAAAATAGAATCTTAAAAAAAAAAAGGCTGAAGAACTTTGAGAAGGATCTTGAATAATCCCAACAGGGAGAACTTCCCTTGCCGTCAGTGACTGAAGGTATGGAGAGGCCGAGAGTTAAATATTACATGTTGGTTGCTAGGTCTGCTGCCGATCTGCTATACAGACTTTTGGCCTTTTATTTTTTTATTTTTATTTTTTTATTTTTTTAATTTTTTTTTTTTTTTTTAAAGATTTTATTTATTTATTTGACAGAGAGAGATCACAAGTAGACAGAGAGGCAGGCAGAGAGAGAGAGAGAGAGAGAGAGAGGGAAGCAGGCTCCCTGCTGAGCAGAGAGCCCGATGCGGGACTCGATCCCAGGACCCTGAGATCATGACCCGAGCCGAAGGCAGCGGCTTAACCCACTGAGCCACCCAGGCGCCCTATTTTTTTATTTTTTTTTAAAGATTTTATTTTATTTTTTTGACAGACGGAGATCAGGCAGAGAGGCAGCAGAGAGAGAGGGGGAAGCAGGCTCCCCACTAAGCTGAGAGCCCGATGTAGGGCTCGATCCCAGGACCCTGGGATCATGACCTGAGCTGAAGGCAGAGAGGCTTTAATGCACTGAGCCACCCAGGCACCCCAGACTTTTGGCCTTTTAGACAGAACTCTTTCAGTTGCAAGCTACAGAAAACCTACTCAACCAGGCTGAACCAAAATAATACAAATTTAAGTCACGTACTTGGGAGTCCTGGGTGAGCAGGGGCATCCAGACAAGGTCACGGGAACAGATTTCCTTCTTGACTGCCTTCATTCTCAAGCTGCCCGTTGCTGTGTGGTGGCAAAAGCAGCCACAGGTGGTCCCACGACTCTGTGGCCTTTATAGCTCCTGGTACAAGAGAGAGACTCTTTCCTGCTAGCTCTCGCAGCAGTTCCGGGATTGTCGGGCTGGCTCCCACTCTCACAGCCAGGGAGAAAGGTCTGCTTCAACCAAGTGCCGTGGGTAGAACAGGAAAGGGTAGTTCTCCCAGGAAGAAAGGCTGGGTAGAGAAAATCCGTCCACAACACCAAAGGAAGCGCTAAAACGTGCAGACCTGAACATCATCTCCACCCCATAAACACTTGTCAAAGCAAGAACACACAAAACACAGCAACCACAGAGTCCTTTTAAAGCATCCCTTTCCACGTTATTCCATTATTTTAGAGAAGCAATAACACACGAGTCAGCACAGATGCGAAGGTCATCAGCTAGATGCCATTTCAGCAGAGAGAGCGACTTCAATCAAGGATAGCCTGTTCCGTGTTCCAGAGTTCTGTCTGAAGTGATAGGTCACTCTGGTAGATGGCAGATCTTTTTTTTTGCCTGACTCGGCCACAAGAAAAGCTCCGTTTTGTCCAGCACAAAAGAAAGCAGCGGTCCAGTGTGAAGAGCCGGAAAACTCTGCCACCAACATGCTTGATGCAGTTTGCCCTTCTTATTTGAACTGGTGATAATCTGGTGGGTTTCGGATCCAGGATCCAAAGGCCTGCTTTCGGAGCGCACTCCAGGCTTCCTGGTAAGCAGACGCGGCCTCCTTGTACTCGTGGTATGTCTCCAGCTTCCGCAGCCTAATGCACACACACCAGCAAGCACACGGGTTCTCCATGATCAGCTCAGCAGGGCGGCCAACTGAGCCAGCGGCCGAACAGATTTCTAACCAGAGACCTAGGAACGGGAGGATTTTGTATGCTTTCCTACAGCAACTCTCTCTATTGTAAGAAACTCACTAGAAAGCAACATGGATTCAAACAGGTGATAATCAATAATGCTAGTCTTGTTTGGTCCTGGTGGAATCAGACAAATAACTACTTTTTGGCTTAAAGTGTTCCGGGAAATGGCTTACTGCAAAGAAGTCCCCTTCCCTGTAAGACTCACGGACGCCCCCTAGGCCTACCTACGACAGATGCTCCAAACTCCCATTCTGTCTCAGTGACTAGCTGAACTGTTTGTACATTACACCCAACTGGACAAAATTCTTGCTTCTGTGACCAACATTAGTTATGCTTCTGTCCTTCTCCCAGGCCCTGAACTCTGATCCACCCTCAGCCTGAGCCAGCATCAGAATGTGTAGTGAGCCCTTCTTAACAAACTATCCCCCCAGCGCCCCCCCACCCCACCGAGAATCGACTGATCCTGTCCACCTGTCCCCTCACCCTGACCGAGTCTCCCATGCCCCCTTCCCGCTTCTTCCTAGCCTTGCTCACGGCTCCCCACAAAGGAAGGCTCTTTCCCACCTGCCCTGGAGGCTTACAAACCAAACGACCTCAGCGCCCTCACTTTGGCATCAGTCCTGCTGCTGCTCTAACGGCCCCTCTCTTACCGCAGTGATCCTCTGGAATCAAGTTTCTCCTGATCTTAGTTCAGAGTTGTTTTCACTGACACACAAAATGTCTGGAACCCGCCCCCTGGTCAGTTTGATTCATTTTTCTAGATAAAAAACCGAGCAGGGACGCCTGGGTGGCTCAGTTGGTTAAGCAGCTGCCTTCGGCTCAGGTCATGATCCCAGCGTCCTGGGATCGAGTCCCACATCGGGCTCCTTGCTCGTCAGGGAGCCTGCTTCTCCCTCTGCCTCTGCCTGCCATTCTGTCTGCCTGTGCTTGCTCTCTCTCCCTCTCTCTCTCTGACAAATAATTAAATAAAATCTTAAAAAAAATAAAAATAAAAATAAAAAACCGAGCAAATGGACTGCAGGGTAGCATTACCGACTATAGTGTGCACAGTGGTGACAGCAAGGGGCTAGCCTGCTCGGGGAGAAGTTTCTAGCAACGCCTCAGCTTCCCCACTGTACACAGAATGATAAAGAATTTGGCAGGTCTTGCTGTCAGTTGCTGAGACGGAACCTCCAAACCTTCTCAATTTTCCTGGGGGCAGGAACGTCTTTGTTTTTCATGGTGGACCCCTGTGATTACCTGAGTTGACACTAAGCGAGGTGACTCCTGGTGGGCCCTAACCGATCAGGGTGCGGCTGCCATCCAGAAAGACTAACCACAGAGTACAGTGGGTCATCCTATCGGTCTGATCTCCTGACCGGAGGGGGAGATTGCGAATGAGTTCAGTCACATCACGTGGCCAACGATTCGGTCAGTCTGACTTAATGAAACCAGCGAAAACTCTGGACACTGAAACTTGGGTCCCCCTTCTGGCTGGTGATACAAGTGATGTGCTGGGGGGTGACCCTTCTTTTAGCTGGTTCACAATACAAAGGAATTGTTCAGTACAGTGCTTTCCTGAATTCATGAGTTGTTCTAGTGAGTCTGCAGGTAGTGGTCAGAAGCCTGAGCGGCTTGTGGCTGACGTATGAAGTGAGGGGCACCGACCTCCAGTAGTTAGTGTCTGAACTGTCCCACCCAGCTATGCCAGCAGCAGACTGAGAGTTCTCTACATTCCTGCTTGGTGGCAATTTCATTCATGGAGCTGCAGCTCACAACCACCGGTGTGAGCAGAAGAGAAGAGAGTGACGCTCCTAACACACTCTACTCTCCCCAAACCCTCATATGTCAGCCTTGCTCTCCATGTGGAGGAGGGTGAAAGGAGAGCCTGGAACGGGCCAAACCCCGATTCCTCCTCCCCTCCCCAATATCCTCTGTAACGGCACCACTAAGCCAACCATCCTGCACACCTCAGATGTGCGTTGGCGATCAGAGCCCCAGAGAGAGAGGAGCGCACGAGCGGTAATTAAGTGCCCACGGACTCCCACCAAGGCTTCCTGCCATTCGTAAGGCAGAATTAACCCACAAATCTTCCTAAATATGAAAAAACATGGGTCAACAGCGTCACCTGAGGGAGTCTGGCCACTTGTCCTCCGAAATACTGCTTAGCAGTTTTTGGAATGATCTAAAGAGTTCCACTTTGCTAATCCGGGATCTGTTTGGAAGCAGAGGACAAAGAGGTTTATTAGAAGTGCTGAGCGCGTACCAGCCCCCCCGAGATGCTGGGCTTCACATGGAACTTTCTTATGTTTGAGTGCACCAGGGCCCCACTTCCACCTGCTCTTCACATGAAGGACATCTAGACCTGATTGGGGTGAGGGAGAAAAAGCAATCTCATCTTTTTTTTTTTTTTTTAAGATTTCATTTATTTATTTATTTGACAGACAGAGATCACAAGTAGGCAGAGAGGAGGAAGCAGGCTCCCTGTTGAGCAGAGAGCCCAATGTGGGGCTCAATCCCAGGACCCTGGGATTGAGCCCCGTGTCGGGCTCTCTGCTCAGTGGGGAGCCTGCTTCCTTCCTTTCTCTCTCTCTCTCTCTCTGCCTACTTGTGCTCTCTGTCAAATAAATAAAACAAAACAAAAGAAGTGTCAGCAGCAGCAAAATCATCAAGATGATATGCTCACGTGAGGTAAAGGCGGAGATGGCATTACTAAACTCTCTCCAGGACACCCACAGCCACACCGGGCTACCTCTCCTCAAGGGAGCTGAGCCGGTGGGTAATACTGCTCAAGGCACTGCAGTGGTTTCAGCCTCGAGGGCTGTTCCCTGTGGGAGCTGCGGTCACAAAGTCCACTTGGATGAGCTCTGGACACAGAGCCTCCTGACTCTCCTCTGGGCACTGTGCGCCTTTGAGGCCAACCCTTGGCTTCCACCACAAAGCCTCATGCAGGCCCCAGTTTGGAACATCGGGCAAAGTGAGTGTGGCCAGGCCACCTGGCCACTGGCCCACCAGGGCCTTCTTGCTTTTGGCCATCCATGCTGCCAGGATCTGGCCTATATGTGCCTCCTTTCCCTCCCTTACACAGCTCCCGAGCTGACTGAGAGTAGGGAAGCATGTCGGCCAACAATGGGCGGTCTCATCCTTACACACCAGAGCCTTCGCTGTTCTCACAGACTGTACCATTAGCTTGGACGCCGTGGCCAAACCGCGATATGTGAAATAGGGAAGTGTACCATCTGTCAAGAAGTTCCCTTACCTGGCTGGCACCTAGGCTACTTAGCAGGGGGCCCTGAGCCCTCACACGCTGCTCTCCCTGGCCCCTCACTGAGCTGGTGTGGCAGCTGGCGCTTGGGAACATAAGGTTCCTCTAACATTTAAAAAAAACAAAAACAAACAAAACAAAAAGCCAAAGCCAAAAAACTAATGAAACTTATTTTGTTAACAGATTAAAGGAGAAATGTAATATAATCGTGAGAAACTCCCCCACCCCATAAATAAATAAGTGAAATCTTTTTTTTTTTTTTTTTTTTATTTGACAGAGAGAGATCACAAGCAGTCAGAGAGGCAGGCAGAGAGAGAGAGGAGGAAGCAGGCTCCCTGCCGAGCAGAGAGCCCGATGCGGGGCTCTATCCCAGGACCCTGAGACCATGATCTGAGCCGAAGGCAGCGGCTCAACCCACTGAGCCACCCAGGCGCCCCAAATAAGTGAAATCTTAAAAAAAAAAAAAAAAAAAAGCGGGGGGCAGGGTGGAGCTCTGGGTGGCTCAGTTGGTTAAGGGCTGGCTCCTGATTTTGGCTCAGGTCATGGTCTCAGGGTTGTGAGATCGAGCCCTGCATCGGGCGCCATGCTCAGGGCAATCTGTTGTCCCTCTCCCTCTGCTCCTGCCCCTTCTCATGCTCTCTCTCTCTCTCAAATAAATAAATAACATCTTTGAAAAATTTTTTGTGAGAAAAAAACATGCAGTGAAGCATCTGTTAGAATTCAACATCCACAGAATGATTTAAAACCATTTAGCAAACGAGGATTAGGAAAAAGACAGTATTTATGGCTGTAAGGGATGTCTATAAAAACCTGCAGCAAATTCACGTCCTTAAAATCAGGAATAAGACAAGGGCGCTGCTTTTATCCCATGTTACCCAGAAGGTTCTGGCCAGTAAGACAAGAAATAAAAGGAGTAAGGATTAAAGCACAAAAACCAAAGTCATTATTTACCAATGACTGGCAGACTGTCAGTTCTAGCCAGGAGAGTAAACCAAGGAAAAATAAATAAATAAAAGGAATGGAGGGTTGGAAAGGAAATATTTGCAAAAGATCGTTTACTTTGGGGGCGCCTGGGTGGCTCAGTGGGTTACAGCCTCTGCTTTCGGCTTAGGTCATGATCCCAGGGTCCTGGGACTGAGCCCCGCATCGGGCTCTCTGCTCAGCGGCGAGCCTGCTTCCTCCTCTCTCTCCGCCTGCCTCTCTGCCTACTTGTGATCTCTATCAAAAAAAAAAAAAAAAAAAAAAAAAATCGTTTACTTTGGGAAAAAAAAAAAAAAAGCAACAGAATTCCCAGATAAATTAGGAGAGTAAGAAGTTAACAAGGTTGCTGGATACAAACATTAGCTGCAACAGGGAAAAACAAAAAACTGATTACAACAGCAGTGAGCAGAAAATGAAATAAAAAGAAATTACTTAAAATAGCATTGCAGTAGCTGACCTCCAAGAGGGTGATTTTTTTTTTTTTTTAAAGATTTATTTATTTGAGTTGGGGGTGGAGAAAGTACACAGCTGCGTGCACGCACACACAACCCAACACAGGGCTCAATTCCAGGACCCCGAGAGCACGACCTGAGCTAAAATCAAGAGTCACTTAGCAAACTGAGCCACCCAGGTGCCCCATGGCGATTTTTAAAAAAACTGATGTATAGTTGACTTACAATGTTATATTAGTTTCAGGTGTATAACACAGTGATTTGACAATTATTTATGTTATGGAACGCTCATCACAGTAAACACAGTTTCTGTCTCTCACCACATGAAGTTATTACAGGATTACTGATTGTACCTCGATGCTGTACTCTTCGTCCTCATGATTTATTTTATAACTGGAAGTCTGTACTTTTTTTTTTTTTTTTGAAGATATTATTTATTTATTTGAGAGAGAGAGAGAAAGAGAGAGTACAAATTGGGGGAGGGGTAGAGGGAGAAGCAGGCTCCCCAAGGAGCAGGAAGCCTCATGTGGGACTCGATCCCAGGATCCCGGGATCATGACCTGAGCTGAAGGCAGAGGCTTAACCAACCGAGCCCCCGAGGCACCCCTGGAAGTCTGTACTTCTTAATCCCCTTCCTCTATTCTGGCCCATCCCGAACCCTTCCCCTCCCCTCTGGCAACCACCAGTCTGTTCTGTATTTCTGAGTCTGTTTCATCATTCTAGGGGACAGGACCATACATCTTACTGTTCAAGAAGTCTAGAGAGTCTTATAGACTCTCTTACAGACTCAACACTTGAGCTGCCCACCCACCCAGAATAGGTAAAGGAGAAACATCAAAAATAAACTAGCGTCTTGCCTGACGCTCCTGCTTCCTTCTGAAACACTGACAGGTGAGCTCCTGAAACTTCTGCTACAGCCCAGGGGCCACTGATGTGCAACTATGCGAGAACATCTGGGTTTATTTTTACAGAGCATGAATGAAGCATACGAAGGCCTTTCATTCACCAAAACAAGAAGCCTTAGCAATCAACCATGCCTATCCGGAGCTGGAGATGGTTCCCCATCAAGGTGTGTTAAAGAAACACATCACTTAAACCTCCCTGGAAGGAGCCCTAATGGATTCCGTTTACCACCAACATTGTAGTGCAATGTCAAGGCCTCCAGGTTCACCGTAAGAAGCCATCAGGGTGAGTGAGCTTAACAGCTTCTGGAGACCAGGTCTGTAAATGGTTCCAACATTTTTCCCTTGGGAGGAACAAATAGCCCTTTCTCTTATCAATGTTTCCAACCCAAGGCAACGGCCTTGTGAGTAACGTTAAGGTACATATACCTATAAAGACAGAAGGGAGATGCTGGGAACCTCTCCTCTGCTGAAACAGAGATCCCTCAAGAGAAATAAGACCTTTCTGAAGATCTATTCAACAGCAGAATGGAGTGGCCATACTAGTTACTCCTCCGTCAATGAGACCTACTCAGTAATCCCCACTCGGGTCATCTGTGGAGCACAGCAACCCTCCACAGCAATCATGGCAGCTGCCACTCTCCAGGGAGCCCTGGTTCCTTTCAGCAGCAAGGATTACACTCTTGGTATTAGGTTTTCCTCAGGAAAAACATTGCTGGTTGGTGCATCAAGGAGCCAGAAAAGATATACACACAAGTATACTTTCTTTAAGATTACACATTTACATTGGTATTCTTTTTAAAAAAGATTTTATTTAGTTGGGAGGGGACATAGATGGAGAGTGAGAGGGAGAAGCAGCCCCCTGCTGAGCAGGGAGCCCAACACAGGGCTCTATCCCAGGACCCTGGGACAATGACCTGAGCCAAAGGCAGACGCTTAACCAACTGAGCTGCCCAGGCACCCTCTACGTTGGTATTCTTTTTTTTTTTAAGATTTTATTTATTTATTTGAGACAGAGAATGAGGAGTGGGGAGGGAGAGAGGAAGAGGGAGAAGTAGGCTCCCCACTGAGCAGGGAGCCCGATGCAGGGCTCGATCCCAGGGTCCGGAAATCAGGACCTGAGCCAAGGGCAGAGGCTTAACTGACTGAGCTACTCAGACGCCCCAACATTGGTATTCTTAATCTAGCCTTATCTTTAAGAAACTCAGATGCACTTAGGTTTTCTGTGGGGTTTTTTTTTTTTTTTTTAATTCCTTATCCTTTTCTTTTATAATCCAGTGAGGCATGTAATGATCTCTCCAGGATCCTCTGGGATGGGAAGAGGATCTGCCACTTACAGGAAGAGTAAAATGAAACCTCTTGAAAATGAGGGTCTGTTATTATTGCATTGTGTGGAAAAGAACACAAAGACTTAAATGAAATATTTTCTTCTTGTATTGCATTGGTATACTAAATGTCTCTACTATCCCAGTCCATGTTCCTGTTCCCCACAGTTCTAAAGAAGGTGGTCCCAGGATACCAGCATGAGGGCATGATCCGTGAGAAAACCTGGGAGTCTTTAGAAGAAACTGACTCTTCCACACAGGATATGAAGCTTCTCTGAAGAAGGAAAGGGGAAATCAATCTTAACAAGATGTCTGCCCTAAGCCTGCACTACCTTCGCCAGCACTTCTCACCACATTCGTGGGTGAAACATACTTTTAGTTCCCCTTGCTCTACAGTTGGGGAAACGGAGGCTCAGAGAGGTAAAGTAATTTGCCCAGGGTCACACCCTGGGGAGAAAGCGAACCAGGAATTAAACATCAGTCTCTTGAACCATAAGGTTTCTGTTTTTGCCCTGCTCTACTTCCTCCCTTACGGAGTCTGCCTTCTAAATGGAGAGACATCTACAGCCTGTCAGAGATCTCAGATCATCTACTCCAGTATCCTCATCTGACAAGAGATGCACGCACGGAGGCCTGGAGAGCAACTGGCCTTGTCCAAAGTCACGTGGATACTGGAGACAGAGAGAGCATGGGAATATGAGGTGCTCCCAGTCAACAGAGAGCGCCAACATACTGGGACAAGCTGCAGAACAGCACTATGGAAATTTGAAAAGAGGACGGTAATTGTGAGCCAGAAGGCAGTGGTAGTTGAGTTGAGGTTTGAAGGTAAAACACACTCTGGTCGGAAGCTAATAGCTGGTCTCCTGAGAGATGCAAACAATGGCCTGGAGCCAGGAGGCCCTTGGGAAATCAGGCAATGGTTTCTTACCTGCGACACTAAAAGTACAAACCACCATAGGGAAAAAACAGATAAAACGGAGTTCATCAAAATTTAAAACTTCCGTGCTTTAAAGGACCCTTTCAGAAAGTGAAAAGATAACCCACAGAATTGCAGAAAATATGTTCAAATACATATGTGAAAAAAGACTGGCATCCAGATTATACAAAGAAATGTTTCAACTCAACAATAAAAAGATAAACAAACAAATGGACAAAGGATCAGAATAGGTATTTCTCCAGAGAAGATACACAATTGGCAAATAAAACACGAAAGAATACTCAACATCAAAAGAAGCTCGAACAGTTATTAGGAAAAGGCACATCAAAACCACGAGATAGCTCTCATGCCAGCTAGAGTGGTTCCAATGAAAAAGAGAGGCCACAGTGAGTGTCGTAAAGGATGTCGGGTAACTGAGACGCATCCATTGCTGGTGGGAGTTTAAATTGCTGCAGCTGCTACAGAAAATGTTTGGCAGTTCCTCCAAAAAGCAGAAAAGCAAAAAACCCCCAAGGTTATCACAGGACTCAGCAATTCCATGCCACGGTATACCCAGGAGAATTGAAAACATATGCCCGCCTAAGAGCTCATTATATAAATGTTCACAGCAGCACCATTCCCGATAGCCCAAAAGCAAAATAACCCAAATGGCCATGGACAAAAGGACGGATGAACAAAAAGCAGCGGGCAGACCCCCACGAAATACCACAATGGTATATAGGAATGAAGGACTGATACGTGTTACAACACGGACGAGCCTTGAAAACCTTGTGCTAAGTAAAATAAGCCGCATCCTGTATCTTACACAGCAAAATGTCCAGAAAGAACAAATCCACAGAGACATCACGTCGATTCATGGATGTCAGGGGCCGGAGCAGGGCCCGGGGAATGACTGCTAAGAGAGGTAGGGCAATGAAGATGTTCTGGAATTAGTGGTAAAGGGTGCCTGCACAGCCACCATCTCCTTCTGCCTCAACCTGCTTACCTGGCCTGAAGGCACCTGATGGCTTTCTTCGTTGTTCCCTGCGGAAAGCCATTGGCAGTGACATCCAGTGGCTGCTCGGGAACTGCGCTCCAGCTGATGGCTATGCAAAGACAAGATTCTAGAGTTAAAACTCCTCAGTTTCCTGTGAATGTCAGAAGTGTTTTCACAAAAATACTTCCCTCTCTCCAAAACAGAGTCAACACTGCCACTCTGATGCCCGACCTCCAGAATACAGTGATTTAAAGAGGTTCATCATTCATCATCTTCATTCTAAGACCCAATAACCACTAAGCACTCATTACATGCTGGACACACAGTCAGCGCATGGAACGGAATTTCTCATTTAATCCTTGTAACAATCCTGATAAGAAAATGACACATTGTTTTCTTTCCTTTCCTTTTCTTTTTTTTTTAAGATTTATTTATTTATTTATTTGACAGAGAGAGAGAGAGAGAGAGAGATCACAAGTAGGCAGAGAGGCAGGCAGAGGGGGAGGGGGGGAAGCAGGCTCCCTGCTGATCAGAGAGCCTGATGTGGGGCTCGATCTCAGGACCCTGGGATCATGACCTGAGCCGAAGGCAGAGGCTTAACCCACTGAGCCACTCAGGTGCCCCGACACATTGTTTTCATAAGCATACTCTTGTAATCCCCATTCGAGCCCCCCCTCCCCCCACACCAGTAACATCAGTTTGTTCGATAGAGCTAACAGTCTCTCCTTCTTGGGGCACCTGGGTGGCTCAGTCAGTTAAGTGTCTGCCTTTGGCTCAGGTCATGATCCCTGGGACCTGGGATCGAGTCCCGTATTGGGCTCCCTGCTCGGCAGGGAGTCTGCTTCTCTCTCTCCCTCTGCACCTCCCCCTGCTTGTGCATTGTCATATGAATACACAAAATATTAAAAAAAAAAAAAAAGACTGTTTCTTGGTTTGTCTTTTTCCCCTTTGCTCATTGTTTTGTTTCCTAAATTGTACATATGAGTGAGATCATATGGTATGCCTTTCTCTGCCTGACTTATTTTGCTTAGCATAATACACTCTAGCTGCATCCAAGTCCCTCCAAATGGCAAGATTTCATTTTCTTCTATGGCTGAGCAGTATCTTTATCCATTCGTCCGTCGATGGAAACTTGGGCTGCTTCCATAGCTTGGCTACTGTAAATAATGCTGCAGTGAACGCAGGAGTGCATGTTTCCTCTCAGTTAGTGTTTTTGTACTTTTAGGGTAAATACCCGCTAGTGTGATTACTGGATCATAGGGTAGTTTTATTTTTAATTTTTTGAGGAACCTCCATACTGTTTTCCAAAGTGGCTGCACCAGTTTGCATTCCCACCATTCCTACCAACAGTACAAAGAGGTTCCTTTTTCTCCACGTCCTTGCCAACACTTGTTTCTTGTGTTGATTTTAGCCATTCTGACAGGCGTCAGGTGATAGCTCACTGGGGTTTTGATCTGCATTTCCCCAATGATGAGTGACGTTGGGCATCTTCTCATGTGTCTGTTGGCCATCTGGATGTCTTCTTTAAAGAAATGTCTGTTCATCCCTTCTGCCCGTTTTATTAATTGGATTAATTTTTAAGAACTGATATTAAGAATTAATAGAATTCTTTAATTCTATTAATAATTGATAAGTAATTAATTAAGAAATGACGTTCTTATCTGAAGATGAAGAGCCTGAGGCTAAGACAGGAAAAGTAAGTTGCCTGGTGTCTTGCAGAGCATGTCCCTGACTCAGTGTGGTCCAGCCTCTGCTACTGAGGACTCAGGTCAGAAGCTGCCTCCCTGGGCTGGGGGATGCAGCCCCCCTCCGGGCCACTCCATGGTCTGTGCAAAAGTTACTCCAGGGCAAGTGGAATAGGGCAGATACTTTACCTGCGCCACAAGGAGCAAGTCGGCCCGGGCCATCAGCCCTTCTTGCCTGCACGGCGCTGCGGCCCTGTTCAAACAGTAAACCAGACTGCTGTATTTTCACTTCTTGAACTCCAAAGCCTTTGGGTAGCGCAGAGACGTTCCGACACCTAAATGTGAGGGAGAATGCACTCAGTTTCAGCATGGTCCTCTGGAAGACAGTGTCTACACCCGTGGACCACTTCACCGCCCCTGAGTCTCGGTGAGAGGGTGTGAAAGAACCGAATCACGATCTTACGAGCCATGTGGTCAGAGAAAGATCCCTTCCTATCTCTCTGAAGTGAAAATGATTAGCTGAGTCACCACCCCTCAGAGACTTTAGGGACACTAAACTCCAGTCCTGGTACTGGTTTTGAAAGACTGCAAACCCTCAAAGAGCAAGATTAACTTGTCAGTATCTCTTCCTAGGGAATCGTCCAAACACACCAGAAACCAAAGCTCTCCTGTAACAGACAAGCTTCGTTTTTCCTTCTTGGGTCTTTCACACCATCTAGAGGCTACCATGACGCTGCTCTGGAACTGAGCAGACTAGGGAAAGCACAGAAAACACTGAAAATGTCTTGGGCATAGTGCTTAAGAGTGCTTTTGTTGAAAACCTCATGCTGGGCTATAGTATACCATAGAATTCATCCATTCTCAGTGTACAATTTAAGGTTTTGTTTGTTTTTTACTATATTCACAGAATTGTGCCACTGTCACCATAATCTGAATTTATCATGTTTGACCCCTGATAAGAAACCCTGCACCCATCAGCGGTCATTCCCCATGCATTTTTCCAGCACCCACCAACCTACTTCTGGATTTGCCTATTTTGGACATTTCGCTCCATGAAATCATCCGCTACATGGCTCCTCTCACTCAGCACGGAGCTTTCAAGGCTCATCCGTGTGGTAGCTTGGGCCAGCCTTTGCTCCTTTTTGGGGCTGATGATCTAACAATCTATTACCTTTCGTTGATCTGTTCACCAGTTGATGCACATCTGGGCTGCTTCGTTTTGCGGCTGGTGTGACTTGTACCACTGTGAACGTTCATGTGTCGGTATTTACGTGGATGCATGTTTTCATTTTTCCTGGGTACACTCCCTGGGTGTGTTCCCTGGCCCTGGTCTCAGGAGCAGTACAGCTGACACCACAGGCCTCCCCCCAGCGGTGGCCTCTCCCTGCCTTCTTTTACCACAGCCTTAACTGGGCTTGGCCACGCTTCCTTAGGGAGACCACACTTGAGTGATCATCCTTTGTCTTTTATCTTTTTTCTTTTTTTTTTTAAAGATTTTATTTATTTATTTGACAGAGATCACAAGTAGGCAGAGAGGCAGGCAGAGAGAGGAGAAAGCAGACTTCCTGCTGAGCAGAGAGCCTGCTGTGGGGCTCGATCCCAGGACCCTGAGATCATGACTTGAGCCGAAGGCAGAGGCTTAACCCAGTGAGCCACCCAGGCGCCCCTGTCTTTTATCTTTTAAAGACGTTGATGGTTTTTAAAAATTAGAGTAGTAGTGGGGCGCCTGGGTGGCTCAGTGGTTAAAGCCTCTGCCTTCGGCTCAGGTCATGATCCCAGGGTCCTGGGATCGAGTCCCGCATTGGGCTCTCTGCTCAGCAGGGAGCCTGCCTCCTCCTCCTCTCTCTCTCTGCCTGCCTCTCTGCCTACTTGTGATCTGTCTGTCAAATAAATAAAAAAAAATCTTAAAAAAAAAAAAGAAAAGAAAAGAAAATTAGAGTAGCAATATATATGTACGGGGCAGAACAATGAGAAAACAGAGTAACCACAAAGAAGAAAAAAAAAAACACCCGTAATATCACAACTCAGAGATAATCATACTAATACCTTGGTGCATATCCTCCCATGATTTTTTTTACTATGTGCATATATACTTTACGACCAACACGAACTCATTGTATCTTTAAACTTGCTCTTTAAAAATTATGACCATCTCTTGCAACTACACTACTGATTTACCCCAAAATACAGATGTGGTAAAAGGAAGGGCCATCTGTACCCCAATGTTCATAGCAGCAATGTCCATAATCGCCAAACTGTAGAAAGAGCCCAGATGCCCTTCAACGGACAAATGGATAAGGAAGATGTAGTCCATATATACAATGGAGTATTATGCCTCCATTAGAAAGGATGAATACCCAACTTGTGTATCAGCATGGATGGGACTGGAGGAGATTATGCTGAGTGAAATAAGTCAAGCAGAGAGAGTCAATTATCATATGGTTTCACTTACTTGTGGAGCATAAGGAATAACAGGGAGAACATGGAGAGAAGGAGAGGAGAAGTGAGTTGGGGGAAATCGGAGGGGGAGATGAACCATGAGAGACTGTGGACTCTGAGAAACTGAGGGTTTTGGAGGGGAGGGGAGTGGGGGGTTGGGTGAGCCTGGGGGTGGGTATTACGGAGGGCACGTATTGCATGGAGCACTGGGTGTGGTACATAAACAATTAATCTTGGGGGGGGGGCGCCTGCGTGGCTCAGTAGGTTAAAGCTTCTGCCTTCGGCTCAGGTCATGATCCCAGGATCCTGGGATCGAGCCCCGCATCGGGCTCTTTGCTCAGCAGGGAGCCTGCTTCCTTCTCTCTCTCTGTCTGCCTACTTGTGACCTCTCTCTCTGTCAAATAAATAAATAAATAAATAAATCTTGGAACATTGAAATAATAAAATTAAAAAAAAATTATGAGCATCTTTCCAGGTCCAACAGTCGTCAATATTAGCTTTAAACCATTTCACTGGTTTCCTTTTCTTTTTTAAAAAACATGACTACACACAAAACTAAATGTCTGAGCACTTTCTTAATTACTTCTTAGGACAAATTCCCAGCAATAGACCCAATGGATCAAAACGTATGGGTATTTTAGTCTCTTCGGACATCTTCTGAGACCGCTTCTTGGAAAGGCTGTTCCAGCTGTACCCTCCCTCCCAGCTCACCTCCCGGTCAGAGCTCTGTGCATCGCCTCCTGGCTGTATGGGCACCTCCCAATCACCACAGCTGATACGTAGACGGGCTCTTCTAGAAGGTGCATCAACAGTGCCCCCTGGCATCCGAGGACGTTCCACCGGGCCAGCTTGTCACTGCAGGACAGGGAGCAAGTCCGGTCTCCCCGGCCAGGCTTCACTCGGAGCAGCCCCACCTGGTGATACGCAGCACCAGGCTGCCGTGAGTCTCCAGCTTCTCCGGGCACACACTTGGCTCCGGTTCTATAAACGTCCACCACTTTGACACCACCGGGGACCATTCTGGTGACAGGGGCCTGTTCCTGTGCAGTAAAATGAGAGCCGCTGACGTCTGGTGTGACTGGGCCACTTTCCTGATGGCCAAAACTCTGATGCTGAGCTACACTGTCAGGAGTCCCGGGCTCAAGCCTCATCTTTTTGGTCACAGGACTACCCAGGCCCTCACATCTCTCTGTGTCCTCAGGAGCTTCCAGGTCACCACTGGCTTCTGATGGCTTACTGGACCAGTCTCTACGGACAGGACAGCAGGGCTGATCTTCAAACTCGAGCATTGGAATGATGGAGGCATCCCCACCTGCAAGAGAAGAGACCGCTTAAAAACCAGTGTTTCTCAAAGTGCGGCCACAGGACCAGCCACATCAATGTCCCTAAGGAACTTGTTAGAAATGCCAATTCTCGGAAGCCACAGTCGACCTGCTAAGTCTGAAATTCTGGAGGTGGTCGCCTGCAGTGTGTATTTTAGCTCTCTGGGTCATTCTGATGACCGGAGAACCACTGTCTGAATCAAAGTCTAATTCTATTTTCCTAGCTGACCTGAGATTAGGAACACTTGCCCAAATTTCCCAAGTAAGAATCCTTCGTGGCTCTATCCTACCTAGACCCAGTGAGTTAGAAACTCTGGGGTGGGGGTGGGGGTGGGGGGTCTGGAAAGCAGAATACTTTAACAAAGATCCCAGGTAATGCTCATCACAGGAAGTTTTGGAAACACTAGCTTTGACCAGGGTTTGTCAACATTCATAATACCGATGTTTTGGGCCAGGTAATTCCTTTTGTGGGGGCTATCCTTTACATCATAGGATGGTTACCAGCTCCTCGGTCTCTACTTACTAGATACCAATAGCACCCCAAGTCTGGCCATCAAAAATGTCCCCAGATGTTGCTAAACGGCCTCTGAGAAGCAAAACTGTCCTGAGTTGAGAACCCTTGGTTTACAATGAGCACAGTTTCCCAAGTGTATTTTGTGGAATGTTATCCTGTAAGACGCTTTGGAAAACAAAAGTGGGAGGTTGGTTTCATGGTTAAATATTTGGCAAATATGTTCCCAAATTCCCCATCTTGGAGATTTACGTGCCTATCTTCACAGTAAAGGCTTTGCAGTGAATTACACAAGTGGTGTTTCCCTGTGCTGGGTTAGAGATTTCTGACTCAACTCTGTGCTTAAATAGAAACACAGAAAACCAGAGGTTAGCAAAAAGCACAGCGTCCCCGGAGAAGGGAGCTGCTTCTTCAAACACTAACCTAGTGTGTGTGGCTTTTCTAAAGTGTGTAAATAATACATCTGTAGCCTTTATAACCTAAGAGTGGGAAAGGCAAGAAATGTAGAACTGGGACTGTGGCCAGAGAGGCTGGCTGGCGGACTTCCAGAGACCTCACAAGGGGACAGTGACTTTGGAGAATTGACTCGGCCCACCTCCCACTCTGAAGGCTCGGAGATTTGATCCAGACAGATGCCTAAACTTGAGAGGCTGACTCATGCTAATAAAACTCACAAGTAAGAGTCTGAAATAGCTAATCCAGGCACCAAATTATCAATTAGTAATGAGGAATAAATGCAAAGGGAGACAGTTACATTCTCCAGGTAATATTCTTTCCTCCTGCAGACAAACCATGCATGGGCATCGCAGTACAAAAGATGACCTATTAGCCCAGGGTAGTTGGGTTGGTGGGTTTAGATTTTTATTTCACAGACCAGTAAAATTTCCAGAAGATTTTAAGATCAACAAAGGGGGTGGTCAATTTTGTATTCCATCAACTAAGGTCTTTAAAAATCCTAATTTTTAAATTTAAAAAAAAATTTTTTTTCCCCTAATTACCACTATTTAAAATAAAAAAATCAAAATCTCATAACCTTTTCATGGAAAGAAATTAGATTTTTTTTAAAAAAAGAACTTATTTATTTGACTTTTAAAAATTTTATTTATTTATTGGACAGAAAGAGAGAGACAGAGACAGCGAGAGAGGGGATATAAGCAGGGCATGTGGGAGAGGGAGAAGCAGGCTTCCCGCTGAGCAGGGAGCCTGATGTGGGGCTTGATCCCAGGACCCTGGGATCATGACCTGAGCCAAAGCCAGATGCTTAAGGACTGAGCCACCCAGGCGCTCCAGAAATTAAACTTTTTGAAAAACTCACTATAGTCCAGATTTTTCCCATCTGGCTATAGACCAGCCTGTGGACCACTGATCTATGTGGTCTGATTAGTGGGTGAGGCTAGCTGTGATCCACAGATGCATCTCTCTCCATCATAAGGCTACACCTACCATTGGGTCAGCCAAGCCCTAGCTACTCCAAGTGTGGTCCATAGGCGAACACCACTGACATCATGGGGACTTGGTTAGAAATGCCACCTGGGTGGCTCAGTGGGTTAAAGCCTCTGCCTTTGGCTCGGGTCATGATCCCAGGGTCCTGGGATCAGGCCCTGCATTGGGCTCTCTGCTCCGCGGAAGGCCTGTTTCCTCCTCTCTCTCTGCCTGCCTCTCTGCCTACTTGTGATCTCTGTCAAATAAATAAATAAAAAAATCTTAAAAAAAAAAGAAAAGAAAAAAAGAAATGCAGAACCTTAGGTTTCATCCCAGACCTAATGAATTTAAATCCACGTTTTATTAAGATCATTCATTTGCATTTTATAGTCTGAGATAGCACTGAGTTAAGAAACATCCTTTGGTTCTTGGACCAGGGTATCCAGGGCTAGTAAGAAAGCAGAGATGAGCCCTGCCTTTCTCTGTATGTCATTTTCTGGCCTTTGACTCAACCGATTCTTTTCTGAGACTCATCCTTCCTTAAGCTGTATTATATTTTGGATTTGAATTATGACAAGTCTTGACAGCTCTTCTGTCTCTTCAGAGCGAGTACCTATATCTGCTCTAATTGCATGTGTAGTTTTCAAGTTTAATACTTAGAGAACACTGTTAGAGCCCTCCTTCAAATGTTTTAGAGTGGGTGAAGTTTACTGCCATCCCTGAGCTGCTATCTAAAGAGAGCAGAAATTCTCCATTTTCAAAGTAAAAAAACCAGTGCTCTCCTCTAGGCTAAGTCTGGTCCTCCTGCTTGATGTAACCACAGCCCCTGAATGTCCCCATATAACTCGTCAAAATTTAACTTAACTGATCATGACTGTCTACACTCTATGAGGCTAAGCGAGGGACAAGTCTTACTCCCTGCTGTAGACCCAACGTCACATTTTACCTGACAAGTAGCAGAAAATAACTGTTGAAGGAGTGAATGAATGGAATGAGTTTCAGGATAAATTACTACAGAACTCAGGGCTTTGGACTTCTAAGCCCAACTGCTGGTTTCAGACCTTTGTGGGGTTTCCGCTTGAAGCTTCCCAATCCTGACTGGGAACCGAGAACCACAGTGTTGTTCCTTGACAGAGAAGTGGTCAGGCACCGTAGCCCGTTCAGAAAAAGGCAGTGTCCACTGTTTGCGGCTACACTGCAGCCAGAAAAGCTTTTCTGAGGAATACATCTAAGGATAAGAGGACATAAGGAAGTAGACAATGTAATAATGATCCAAAGGGTTGGCTATACTTACAGGGTGTATGGCTGGAGAAAAACACAAAGGAGAGGTCTGGCCTGAGTTTCCACAGCCCTCTCTGAGTTCCAGGGACAAAGATGCTATCCTCCTTCAAGGCAGCCGCCAAATAGAGCTGATGGAGAAGGTACCTAATTGGGGCACAAGGTGTGGCCAGAATGAACAACCAAACACGTTGGTGAAGTGTAAGACTGGCTGGTTGATGATTAAGTGAGAGTTACTGCAGACCGATGGGACTGGCAGTGATTTGGAATTTCGAGGATGATGCAGACCAGTGATTCTCAAAAATGTGGCCCCTGACCAGCAGCATCAGCATCATCTGGAATTTGTTAGAAATCCAGGTCCTGCCCCTGACCTGCTGAATCGGAATTTCCAGGGGAGGGCCCAACAATCTGAGTTTTCACAAACATAGGTAATTCTGATGCACACCAAGTATAAGGACCACGGTCTAGACCAGGGCTAATCAAAGTGCGGTTCACAGACCGACATCATCAGTGTTACTCGGGAGCTTATTAGAAATGCAAATTCTGGGGCTCCCCATGGCAGGCTAAGTCAGATTCTCTGGGGTTGTCCCTTTACCTTTGGAAACTCCTCCTGGCTATGACCTCAGCGTGGCTATCATTGAGGATGTCTCCTGTGGCAAAGACAGGACACTATTGAAGACACAGAGAACCAGAGGCCCTGTTTCCCTGCAATAGAACACAGCAGTTTCCCCAGCTACCAGGATGGCCATGGAGCTCCTGGAGGGCTCTGTCAGGAAGTACTGCGATCACTGACGGCAATACAGGGCCTCCTCAAATCAGTACTACTGACACGTTGGGTTAGAAAATTCTTTGTTGTGAGGCTCTGTCCTGTGGAAGGGAGGATGTTTAGTAGCATTCCTGGCCTCTAGCACCAGAGGCAGGTAGCATAGTAACACCCTCCCCTGACTTCTGGCAACTGAAAATGGAAAATGTCTCCAACCACTGCCAGAGATCCCCCAGGGGACAAAATCTCCCCATAGTTGAGAAGGACTAATTTACAGGAAAATAGATGGAGGAAAGGGGTCCAAATCTTTTGTGGCCTGATATCACACTTGAGCTTCTGGTGATACAATTCCATCAAATTCAATCCACAGTGGTCCAGGCACACAAGAGGCAAGGCTAGGAAAATGGGGAAAGCAAACCTGGGAAGGAATCTGCTAACTGGAAGCAGGAGGTGAAGATGCCAGATTTCCAAGGGATTTCCATATTCTTTTTGTTGTCCAAATCTCCATCAATTCGAGATTGCTTTGGGGGGGGCTTCAGACCTAATGGGGAGGAGCTGCTCCAGGGAAATTTTGGTTTGCGCAGGAAAATACCGGCCAACTTCCAATCTACGCAGAAAGCATGTTCCTGGCAGCCTTTGCTTCCACTGTTTATTCTGATTCTTAAATTGAGTTCTGACCTTCCCAGTGGAGTCACAGTGGGAAAGGAAAGGTCAGCCACCTCAGTGATGTGGCTCCTTTTAACAGGATGAGGAGAGGAAAGGACAAAATGCAAAGTGCTTTCCAACGCGCCCTGGATGAATGCTGTTCAGACCCCACCTGGGCTTACCGCTCTTCCTCATTTTGGACTGGCCTATACATTTCGTTCCTGTTCCCATTGAGACAACTTCCTTTGTCACTGAGAGGGAAAGAACGAATCATTAGGTGAGCTCCCATACTGTGAATGGTCCCCAGCCCTCAGGTTTCACGCATGCACACTCCTCACGGGCACTCCTATAGGGGGCCCAACCCAGGGCTGTGTTGCAGCACTGCAGGCTCCAACCACAAGTACTGCGCCCCCTGGTGGAGAGCAGGGGGAACATGCCCATTGCTGTGGCGGACGCCTGCCAGGACTATCCCTGCACAGCCATGAACAATTCTCCTACCATCTCTGATAGATAGTCAGGAGAGGGAGCGCTGGAAGGTGAAAAGGCCTCTCACCTTGTGCCGGTTTATTAGTGATGCCATGGGCCTGGTCAGCTGCAGGTTGTATCTTTACCACGGCTGCTAGTAATGTCCACTCACGGTTGGGGTCAGGCTTCCCCTGCTTGGGCAGTCTGGTCCTATAGTGCTCATAACACATCTGGGCAATCTCATCTGCAGTCCACATGGCCCACGTTAGTGCTGAGCCTGATCAAAAATCACAACCATCAGAAGAAGAGAAAAGAGAAGCAATGCAAGATGCTACAACTTGCCCAGGCGTTTCAATGGGCTTTCAGGGTAGCCTGACTGTGTTCATACCGAGGTTTCTCTATCTCGAACTCTAATGGGTCACTTTCTTCTACTACTTCCCTGTCCCCTCTCCACACCCCCCCCTTTTTTAAAGATTTTATTTATTTACTTGACCACAGAGAGATCACAAATAGGTAGAGAGGCAGGCAGGGAGAGGGGGCGAAGCAGGCTCCCTGCTGAGCAGAGAGGCCCATGCGGGGCTCGATCCCAGGACCCTGAGATCATGACCTGAGCCGAAGGCAGAGGCTTAACCCACTGAGCCACCCGGTGCACCCCGCCCCCCGGCCTTTTTTTTTTTTTTTTTTTTAAGATTTTATTTATTTACTTGACAGAGAGATCACAAGCAGGCAGAGAGGCAGACAGAGAGAGGAGGAAGCAGGCTCCCTGCTGAGCAGAGAGCCCGATGCGGGGCTCGATCCCAGGACTCTGAGATCATGACTTGAGCCGAAGGCATTGGCTTAACCCACTGAGCCACCCAGGCGCCCCTACCCCGGCCTTTTAAAAGCAGTCTTCATACCCAGCATGGAGCGCCACGCACAGTCTGAACTCACAATCCTGAGATCAAGACCTGAGCTGAGATCAAGAGTTGGAGGCTTAATCCACTAAGCCACCCAGGCACCCCTCCCCTTTTCATTTTAAGGAAAGATCAAAGAAGTCCCAGTTTCTTAAAGATGTTTCTTTTTAAAAGTTGGACATCTGACATGTATCTAATGAATCTCAACCTACTACTCAAAAATAAAAGTGCATGAGAGGGAAGTATCCTTGCTACTCCAATTTTCATTTGGAAGTAGAACGTCAGGTACTGCACACCTCCGCTGGATTCGGGCAGACTCTAACCATACAGGGTTTATCTTTCTGGGCAGATGTTCTTCTTTTACATCCTCTTTTCCGACTTTTTCCCTCTTCTCCGACTTCCTCCCAGCAGATTGACTCTTGATCTCCCTCTAATAAATCTCCGATGACCCCATCAAGAAAACAACACTTTAATTTCTCCCATAATGTTTTATGAGGCAGGTGGGAGAAATGACAAAGCCCAGAGCTTTCTCACCAGTCAACCATTCTCCTCACAGGAGTCTGTGCTGGAGTGTGGGCTTTGGAGTTACCCTTTCTGTATTCTAATCCCGACTTTGCTACCAACTGGGTGATACTGAGTAGATTACCTAACCTCTCTGTTTCTGTGTCTTTATCTGCTAAAACAGGGATCACAGTAGTATTTAATCTATGGGTTATTGTGAGGATTAAGTAATATTTATAAAAAGCTACTGCTACAATGTTAAGCATAATTACTGTCAACTGTGATTAATGTTTCAAAAAGGAACATTTCATGTTCCTGATTGTCTTGAGCCCCCTGGGCTGCAAAGGCAATGTAAAGCCATGAATAAAAAACCATTAAGCATATCAGACCAGAGAGGCTACTTTGCTAGAAACCTGTCTACTCTTGACTCTGTGCTCACTCAATAATTTCATTTGGACTCAAATGTACGAAAAGCTTCTTAGCAGAAAATGAGATCATATGGTGATGGATACAGCTAAGCATTTAAAAAAAAAAAAAAAAAGAAAGAAAGGCACTGGGGTGCCTGGGTGGCTCAGAGGGTTAAGCCTCTGCCTTTGGCTTGGGTCATGATCTCAGGGTCCTGGGATCGAGCCCTGCATCGGGCTCTCTGCTTAGCAGGGAGCCTACTTTCCCCTCTCTCTCTGCCTGCCTCTCTGCCTACTTGTGATCTCTCTTTCTGTGTCAAATGGATGAATAAAATCTTAAAAAAAAAAAAAAAAAAAACGAGGGGCGCCTGGGTGGCTCAGTGGGTTAAAGCCTCTGCCTTCGGCTCAGGTCATGATCCCAGGGTCCTGGGATCGAGCCCAGCATCTGGCTCTCTGCTCAGCGGGGAGCCTGCTTTCCCTTCTCTCTCTCTGTCTGCCTCTCTGCCTACTTGTGATCTCTGTCTGTCAAATAAATAAATAAAATCTTAAAAAAAAAAAAAAAGACATTACTGAGTCCCATTGCATGCAGCTTCTGAAAACTGCTATTTCTACAATAAGCTCCCAGCACGGAGTTAAATTAATTAAACAAGAACGCCATTAATGATGTGCTATGGTGGCCTATAAAGCAAACCATGATCTAAGTCTGTACATGCCTGTAGGTTACAAAAGCAAAACGGTAAGGATAACTAGTCACAAACAGCCAGACCCAGGCTTAAACTTTCGCCAACCACCCAATTTCCCTTCTTGCTGTACTCTTTGGAAGTCTCTTCCCTAGCTCTGATCTGCAATGTTCCTAACCACTTTCAGTTTGGTGCTGCCTAACTGGAATTGATTTTTACCCCAAAAAAGGCTCTTAAAATTTTTAATATGCTTCCATTTATCTTGTAAGAGTTCTAATGTGGAGCCTGCTGCTGCAATAAATGGTCATGGTAAATCAAGCCACAGTGATTGAAAACCAGAATCTGCCAGGAAATGACATAAATTGTGACTTGAAAGTCAGAGAACCAGGGGCGCCTGAGTGGCTCAGTGGGTTAAGCCTCTGCTTTCAGCTCGGATCTCAGGGGTCCAGAATCGGGCTCTCTGCTCGGCAGGGAGCCTGCTTCCTCCTCTCTCTTTGCCTGCCTCTCTGCCTACTTGTGATCTCTCTCTCTCTCTGTCAAAAAATAAAATAAAATAAAGTCAGAAAACCAGCAGGCCATGTATCTCTCCAGGCAAAAGAAAAGTATGGGGTGGGGGGAGGGAAGAAAAAAAAAGAAAAGTATGGGAGATCCTAGAATCCTCTATTTGGAAGGGATTTCCCCCCCTCATTTTGGGATTGGGTGGGGGAGAGCGGGCATCTCAAGGCATCAACGAGATATTAAACCAGAGGCACATACCACGAACCATAGTAGCCAGGGAAGACAGAACTTGCCAGAAGTACCACTGACTCCCTAAGATGATGCAGCCCGGAACTCTTCCATCCTCTCATTCACGTAATTGTCTGGGTGAGCGTGCACGGTAGCTGAAATGAATCCATGTTTTGCTAAACTAGGTCCACTAAAATCCAAACTCCAAATCCACTCTCTTTTAGGTCTTGAGTAACGTCCTATGAAACAACAGCTCAGTTAAACAGGCAGGTCTTTGCCCACAAGATCGCATGTGGCAACACGCACAAAAAGCCCAAGAACCCACTCCCTTTTCAAAGTAAGGTGAAGGCAGCTCAGCTGCCACGGAGAAAAGGCTTTGGCTGTAATCCCCTCTCCTCAGTAACCCCGACCGCAGCCCCTCCTCGGCAGGCTCTAGAGCCGGAGTGGGGCCCATTCGGCCAGAGAAGCTCTGGGCCCGTGAAACAGCGACAACCTGCGCGCCCACCTCCTCGGAAGGCGCGCAAGCTGCTGCGAGGCCACCCGCACCACGCCCGCCCGCCGCGAATACCGGCGCTTCCGGGAAACGGGACGCGCGCCCGGGGAAGCACGGTCCATGCCACCACTTCACACACAAAACCGGCTCGGGAAGGCAGACCGAAGGCAGCTCCCCCAGCAGCCTTGGTGGAGGGGGTCCCCCACACTGGCGCGCCCATGGCCCCGCCACCCCGCCACCTGCCGGACGCTCCCCTCGAACCTCCAAGGTACGCGCCCTGAGGGACAGCGAAGAGAATCGCGGGACGTAGTGGACGTAACTTCCCAAGGAGGCCGCTCTTTCAGGCCCCGCCCCCAAGGGCGCGCTGTGCACTCTGGCCCTTGTAGTCCTTCTCGGTTGGAGCCCCGCGCGTTGGAGTGTGAAATGGCCCAACGGAAGCTGGTAAGATGGTTCAAATAGTAGAATGATGTCGTATCTTGAAACACTAGTCTGAATTTCTGTCTAAATCGGTAAGGTCCTGCAGAAATATACGATGAGCCACAAAATGCAATTTAAAATTTTCTATAGCTACATTTTAAAAAGTCAAAAGAAACAGGTGAAATTACAATTAATTTTTGTATATATGTATATATTTTATTTAGCCCAGTGTGTCCAAAGTCTTGTCATTTCAGCGTGTAGCCAATATTAAAAAAAAAAAAAACTGAGATATTTTACATTTATTTTTCATACTTTAGAAATCTGGTATGTGTTTTACACTTAAAATGCCTCTCAATGTGGACCGGCCACATTTCAGATCCTCAACAGCCACACGTGGCTAGTGGCTGCTCTAATGGATAGCCTGGGTCTAAAACCGTCAGGTTGCCAGGAATAGTAGCATACCTTGTCTGGATGATTCAGGAGCCCGTGCCATCCAGCAATTGTATACCTCAGTTCCTAAAGGTGAGAGAATACAGTTTTCTTCTTGGTAAACTTCAAAAGTTAGAGGAGACAGGAGTGCAACTTACTTGACCCCATTCTTCTCTCCAGTTCAGGGGAAAAGGGCCACAGACCTCCTCGAAGGCTAAGGACCCTGCTCATTATCCCTTTCTAACATCTTTAACCTGCAACTGCCTCCCTCTTCTGCCTTTAAAGAGGCACTGATCCTGGCGGTGGGTGGGGTGGGAGGTCATCAATCTCAGGAATCGGTACCATCAGTGTAGTCAAATACACTGTAAAGTGAGTCACTCTCCTTGTCATTTTCCTTCCTGTAACCCCCACGATGTAATCCACTGCCAAGTCCTGTTCGTAACTTCTTGTCTTTTGAATATATCCATTTCTGTCCATTTCCATGGCAATAGCCCAGTCTGTCTTCCCCTTGGATTGCTGTACTAACCTCTAGACTTAGACCTTTCTTTGCCCAACTCCAATTCTTTTTCACAGAGCAGCCAGACTGCTGTTTTTAAAACACAAATGTGATGTCACTGCTTAAATACTTTAGTGGCTTTCCAGGACTCTCAAAATACAAAATCCCATAGCAAGGCTCAGAGATTACTCAAAATCCCATAATAGGGCTCATACCCCTGTATGACCAACTTCTTCCTGCCTCATCGGGTGGCATGTCTTATGGGCTCTCTCTAGTGTCATTGGCCTTTTCTATGCTCTTTCCTACCTCAGGGCCTTTATGCTTGTTGCTACACCATGGAAAACCCTCTCCTTTGACTAGTTAATGCTCCATTTTCTTTCAGATCTCAGATTCTGATATCCTTGGGGAAACCTTCCTTAACTGAGTCTGTTAGAGTTTCTCAATACCGCATGGATCTCTCCTTCAAAGCATTTATTAGAACTGCCATTCTACACAGTTGAAAAATGATTTAATAAATGTCTGTTTTCCATACAATTCTAGAAGCTTGATAAAACTGGAGACCATGCCTTTGTTTTCGCTCCAGTATAACAGTTAGCAAATTGTGAGCTTCAACTGTTGAAGGAGGTAATGAGGACTTTATAATTGCAATCCTTCTGTTCCTTCTGGCTTTCATCCGGTTTGTCATTTTTCCCTGTCACACCCCACAAACATGTTGTCTACTGCTTCAGTTCATCTGTCTCCAGCCTTTTTTTTTTTTTTAGATTATTTATTTATTTATTTGACAGACAGATCACAAGTAGGCAGAGAGGCAGGCAGAGACAGGAGGAGGAGGCAGGCTCCCCACTGAGCAGAGAGCCCGACACGGGACTCGATCCCAGGACCCTGAGATCACGACCCGAGCCGAAGGCAGAGGCTTTAACCACTGAGCCACCCAGGCGCCCCAAGTCTCCAGCCTTTTTGAGGACAGACAGCTGGCGTCTGCACCCAGACTACTACTAAACAACTCTGTTTTGTTTTTTTTTTTAAGATTTATTTATTTGAGAGAGAGAAAGCAAGCACAAGTAGGAGGGGCAGAAGGAGAGGGAAAGAGTCTCCAGCAGACTCTCCACTGAGTGTGAGCCTGAAGTGGGGCTTGATCCCGCAATCCTGAGATCATGACCTGAGCAGACACCAAGAGTCAGATGCTCAACCGACTGCCCCAACCAGGCGCCCCTAAACAGCTCTTCTAAGGTCACTCGGGACCTTGATGGTCCTTGTTGCCTTTTCCAGTGGTAGCGTGGCTTGCAGTCCAGTAACATATCTTGAACCTATGCCGTCTCCTTTGGGGAGGTGGTTTTCATTTTAATTGAATACTGTCTTGTGTAGGATGTGCCATCTGGAAGTGTTTCTTCTGAAATGCCACCTGATCATCCACCACCACTGCCAAGTGCTCCCAGAGCCTGTGTTTAAATGCCAGCGAGGGGTGGAGGTGCTCAACACTGAGCTTAATTCCCAGCGAGGGGATTCTGTGTGCTCAGATCAGTGTACCAGCTATAGAAGTGACACCCTGCTGTCAAAGTAGACTCCTTGGGACGCTTGCAGGTTTTGCTGAGATGAGAAAGACAAGTTGTTCAAGGTAGGACTCACCTATAGTTTCCCCCAGCTGCCTCACGTGTTGGGGCTGGGGGCTCCATTTTAACAGCAGGCCCCGGCCGTACCCTTGTCTCATTCCTAGCCCAGCTGAAATGAGCCGAAGGTAATGAGAAAAGTCCAGACTTAACGTTCATCATACTTACTGTTCCTACCGGACATTAAATGAGGTCTGAAACCCAATGCTCATTCTTTCCTCTGAAATTGCACTTCCTGTTTGTCCCATTTCAGTAAATGACAACTCTTCAGTTGTTCAGGTCCCAAACTGTAAAATCCCCAAACTGTAAAATCATTTTTTTAAAAAAAGATTTTACTTATTTATTCGACAGAGAGAAAGAGATCACAAGTAGGCAGAGAGGCAGGCGGGGGGTGGGGAAGCAGGCTCCCCACTGAGCAGAGAGCCCGATATGGGCCTCGATCCCAGGACGCTGAGATCATGACCCGAGCCAAAGACAGAGGCTTAACGCACTGAGCCACCCAGGAGCCCCTAAAATCATATTTTTGAATTCTTTTTCTTACAACCCAAGTCCCCTCACCAAATTCTACGAACCTCAGGACCAGGCGGAGTCCAGTGACATGTAACCAACTCCATCACTTCAAACCATCAGCCACCGTCTCCCTCTAACTCTTGCCCTCCCTGTGCTAACTATAGCAGTATTTTCAAAGCACTCTGCCAGAAACCCTCCAATGGCTACTCATGTCACGCATAATAAAACACACGCTCCTCAGCATGGCTTACAGCGGCCTGCGTGATCTGGCCCCTTACGGCCTTTGCTTACTCCTCTCCAGCCACACCAGACGCTTTGCTGTTCGTCAAAAACAGTCCTCTGGGCGCCCGGTTGGCTCAGTTGGTAGAGCACACAACTCTTATTCTCAGGTAGAGTTTGAGCCTCACGTTGGGTGTAGAGATTACTTAAAAATGTTACCTAGCGGCGCCTGGGTGGCTCAGTCATTAAAGCCTCTGCCTTTGGCTCAAGTCATGGTCCCGGGGTCCTGGGACTGAGCCCTGCATCGGGCTCCCTGCTTGGTGGGGAGCCTGTTTCTCTCTCCCACTGCCCCTGCTGGTGTTCCCTCTCTCACTGTGTCTCTGTCAAATGAATAAATAAAATCTTCAAAAAAGAAAAAAAAAAAAGTCATCTAAAAGTTTTCCCTGATTATATATTTAAAATAGCACTGTCCCCCAACCACCTCCTTCTAGAATAGCACTTCTGTCCCCTGACCTGTTTTTTTTCTTAGTATGTACCAGAAATGTGTATTTACTTGTTTCTTGTCTAGTTGCCCTCAACCCCTAAATGAATACAAGTTCCACAAAAGTAGGAACTTGGCTTTTGCTCACTGCCGTCTCCAACCCCTAAGCACAATGCCTGACACAGAGCAGACATGAATACAAAATTGTTGAATGAATGAAGTGGTATAATATTAAACATCCACTAGGCCAGCTGTCTGAGTAAAAGTTGACATTCTACAGAAAACATAGTCATGAGACGCAAGTAGAGACAAATGGTTTATTTGGGAACAAGAAGTAAAAAGGAATTTTTAATTCCTCTTCTCTCTTTTGGTGGCAGAACCGAACTGTGATTGTTAAATGGAGAGCAACACACAAGAATTCCCCCGTAGTCCTTGACTGAGTTATATGACTTGCCTGAGGCCTGACTTATATGACTTGCCGTCGTTTTCTAGACAGAAGTGCCAGCTGTTGTGTTTTCTGACGTATCAGTGGTGGCCCCACTCTCTTTCTTGTCTTCGGGTTTCATGGCAGGAAAGAGAAGTACTTCCTACAGGAGAGAAAGTGCATTCTGAAGGAAGCAGCATGCTCTTTTTCACAGCTGTCCACTCATTCCTTTTGCTTCTGCTTACCGTGGCCCAAATCCAGAGATCTCAGCTTTTACTTCAACTTAGTCCCTCTCAAATACAGGGGATGGAAAAGAATGCGTGAACACAGAGGTTCTCTGACAGTAGAATTTCCCTGTCTGTAACAATGGGAGTAACAGTTTCTGTGCCTCCCTCATAGGGCGACTTAAATTACATGAGATAATGCACGGAGAGGGCTTAGTGTGTTCCTGGGATCCTCAAGAAATGCAAACGACGAGTACGCTTTCTGCCTCAGGTAGGAAAAAAACCCAAATCCTATGAGGTCAGATGCCCTGACTGTCCTCCTTCCAGCCCAGAGACCCCTCCTTTCTTCTCCAGGCCCGCATTACCCCGGCTCTGAGCGCGGAGCTCCTTGGGGCAGTGCGCACCGGAGGCCCGCCATGTACCTTGATGTTATTGGAGTCTGTGAGAAACATGGTGACGCGGTCGATGCCCATACCCCAGCCAGCCGTGGGGGGCAGCCCGTATTCCAGGGCGGTGCAGAAGTTTTCATCTATGAACATGGCTTCATCGTCGCCAGCAGCCTTAGCCTGCAAGAGAACCAAAGAGCGACAGTGTTCCAGGCCGCACGGTCTCTCAGGGTCTGAGTGAGCGCATCAGCACATTCCCAGGGACAACCATTCTGGGAATGCTCTGGACACCCAGCATGTCTCAGGAATTGGCTTCCCAGTAACTTCAGGATGGAGCCATTTCTTTCCAAGACCGGGTCGGGGCAGGTGAGCTCCACTTCAGAACCCATGAGAATTTGTCTGTGAAATGAAAACACCTCCACTGCCCCAGAATATCAGTGAGACTGATATTCGGAGACTGAGGATTCCCAAGAGTCTTTCCCTCATTTCCTGAAACTACCCATCTGTGGCAGTGCTGGTGCAGGCAGCCGGTGGGGGCTCTGTCTTCATCTATCTGCCTCTTGCCCCAAAGTCCCCTTAATAAAAGTATCATTTAAGAAAAATGATGTTCTTGTTAGGCAAATGTATTTTCAAGGCAAGCATCACACTCCCCACACAGATATGATCATGCTATTTCCTCTATGTGGAAATCCTAGGGCCCAAACCAGCCAAGTTCTCCTTCTTGAAATGGGACTTCTTCCAGTTAAGCTGGTGGCTTTACCCTTCGTTTCTGCTGAAGCCACCAAGAGATGCAGACAATGACAGAGACCAGGGTTTAGGCTGACATTGTCTAGTGAGTGGGCACAGGAGGAAACAGCTGCCTCTGCCCCCCC
>NW_019154114.1:11309884-11317038 GCF_002288905.1 Enhydra lutris kenyoni
GAGGAGACAAAGCAAAAACAAGAGCGTGTCGCGGCCGGTTTGTTGTGGGGGGGGACTGGGGGGGGAAACCTCCCCCCCCCCCCCCCCCCCCCCCCCCCCCCCCCCCCCGCCTTACCTTGGCCTGTTCTTCAAACAGCTGTCGCTGCCGCACAGGGTCGTTGAGCTCGGTGTAGGCATTGCAGATTTCCTTCTTCACGACAAACAGCTCAAAGCGCTCAGTCAGACCCTCTTTAGAGCGGTGCCTGGGGTAGGAGACCAAAGGGGAGGCTGAATATACAGGTTCACTGTATATACAGGTTCACTAATAACATCTGCTACAATCACAGGAGTTCCTGAATTCCAGTTGATTCCACAGTGCTGCAAATTGAGACCTGAGGCCCGTATGCACTCTAGCACCAAGTCATTTGGTACAGTAGTGAGGAGGGTGAGAGACGTGGAAGCTTTAATCATCTTCCCAACATGCCTGTGTGGGAGATGGGTGCACTGCCCATACCTCCTGTGTTCAGGCCCTGCTGTGCCCTGTCACGCTGACCCCGAGCTGCCCACAGGACTTTCTTTGGCCACTGGGACATCAGCAGAGGCTTGACATGTGTTTGCACCTTGGGGTTGGTTCTGGAACCCGGCTACCATGTAAGGGAGCCCAGGCTATGCTGCTAGAGAGAGGCTACATGAAGAGGTTCTAGAGGACGAGAAGCCATGGGGGGACACGAGGCACCTGAGTTCCTAGTTACAGCCACTTTAGTCACCCTTGCTACCACTCAGTAGAGAAGAGTACCCAATGGACCCATAAACTCCTGAGAACTTCCGCTTTGTGTCACTAAATTCTGAAGTTGTTAGGCAGTAACAGTTAACTGAAATACCTTGTTTTACCTTACCATTTAGCCAAAGGGCTCATTATCTGCGGGTGATCACAGATGAATGTAGGATTGATGCATGTCGTTTCCAGGAACTCCCCGACAAGCTTAAGGAAAAAGCAAAGCAGAGCTAGAGATCCTTTCTGAATGGCATTTTGATTGTCCCGGTTCTGGTGGAGGAGGACTCCGCTCTACCCACTACCTGCGGCTACCGGGGTTTATCCTAAGTCTCTCCCTGGCTGGTACAGTTTAACTGAGATTACCTAACTTCTTGGCACAGAGCTCAGTACAACAGGAGTTCAAAATCTGTGAAGTCTCTTATTTCTCTCTGTGAGGGCTTTCCTGAGAGGCTGGGGAAGCTGGTGCTCCACAGCTGAATTCACCTTCGTATGGAGCAGGGGGCTGGTTAGCACGGGATGAGGGCATGTACTTGCAGAGCACAGTCTGTCACCTTATCAAGGAGCCTGGCTGTGGTCCGAGGTGGAGGGCATTCAACAGCTCTTGCCACGCAGATGTCATCAAGAATTCTGCGAGTTTCTGTAATACAAATGTACAAGTCAGGACAGAAGGCGTTACACAGTAAAAAAGTATGTAAGAAATGGCGTGGGAAATTCTTGCCCTGACCTCATCTAATTCAGGGCTGAACAGGAAGGAGCCATTCCGTGGAGGCGTGCATCACTTCACCTACCTTCAGTTTCAAAGAGCCTGGTGTCTGGCAGCTTCATCCCCAAGGCCTTCTCCAGCTCTTCTACCATGCTGATTCTCCGGAAAGGCGGGGTGAAGTCAATCTCACAGGCTTCACCCTCTGGGCCATCTGGGTGGTAGGTGACCTTGTAACTGCCTGTAATGTGCTTCACCATCCCTGGGAAAGAAATCTGTCATTTAAAGAGGACCCACCGGGGGGCGCCTGAGTGGCTCAGTGGGTTAAAGCCTCTCTGCCTTTGGCTGGGGTCATGATCCCAGGGTCCTGGGATCGAGCCCCGCATCGGGCTCTCTGCTTGGCAGGGAGCCTGCTTCTCCTCCTCCCCTCTCTCTGCCTGCCTCTCTGCCTACTTGTGATCTCTGTCACATAAATAAATAAAAAAATCTTAAAAAAAAAAATAAAATAAATAAAATAAAGAGGACCCACCGGAAGTCCTCCCGAAAGCAGCACCCCACCCCTTCAGACATGTGTGAAAGACAAAGGAAACAGGACAGGTCACCTGATACCATCTTTTCCGTGATTTCCATGAGATCGTGATAGTCTGCATAGGCCATGTAGAACTCACAGGTGGTGAACTCAGGATTGTGAGTCAAATCAATTCCTTCATTCCGGAACTGGCGTCCAATTTCATAAACCCGGTCAATGCCACCAACCACCAGTATCTAATAACACAGGGCCAAAGTCATGACAGCTAATAGTAATGACTCTGGAAAGTCTGTCTACAAAAGCTAATTTGGTTTTCATAGCTCAGGCCTGTTTTCAGGTCTCTACCCAAATGCTGAGTAACCTACCGTCTTCAGACCTCTGTAATGGACAGTCATCATTCATTCTGGTTGCTGAGGACCTCTAAATACTCTTCCTCTGCTGAGAGAGGACTTTCTCTTGTGAGTGTGAGCCTCCTCAAGAAAGGAGCCTCTTGGGGTTAGGATGCAGGCATCCTAAGCTCCCCACCAGTCAGACATGACCACACAGCTTTTGAAAGCTACTGATGAAAGAAGTAAGTACTACAGAAGTCCTAACGGCAACAACCTGTGCCGAGAGCCAGGGTCATGAGCTGTGTTAGTTGTCCCCCGTGGAAAAGATCCAGCTTCTCCATAGGAACAGCCCAGATAGGCCTGAGAATCATTCCTAGCCCTGTGGTCTCCAAGCCTGAATCTCTGATCCCTCTGGCTCCTGGGAACCGTGAGCTTCCTTATATATTTGAATACATTCTTCTTGTGTTTAAACTAGTTGTAACAGCTTTTGTTGTCTGCAACAATTTCCAATGACAGTCTTCTATATTCGCTCTGGTCATTTATAACACTTATTGTCAACTTCTAGGCAGAGATCAAACTTTTCTATAAAAGACTAAAATCAGATTTAATCCAAGGAGGACTATAAACTTAAAATATGAGAACCAAAGCAGGTTAGGAGGAGCTCTACACCTGGGAAAGACAATCCCTTTGCCCTCAGACCTGCAATGCTTTACTGATCTTGTAGAGAACTTCTGGAAGTATAACATTCACAGGACCGGCAGATTATAATACTCTCCTGGCTGTTCTACCCTCACTGTTCCTCTTATTTCTAACTGCACCTACCCAGCCAGTGGGTTTCCAGCCTTCTGCTTCTTGAAGGAACAAGGCACCCTCTTACTGCTTACCTTATGGTAGAGCTCTGGAGCAACTCTCATGTATAAATTCATGTCCAGCTCATTGTGGTAGGTGATGAAAGGCTTGGCCACAGCTCCTCCTGGGATGACGTTCATCATGGGAGTCTCAATCTAAACGACAGGGAGAAACATTTAGTCTTCACACAGAGGTCCTCAAACCAGAGGCCTTTGGGCCAACTCAGGTTTTGCATGGATATGTTCTATCTCTGTCATATCCCCAAGTAAAAGTCAAGTCTAATAGTCATATGCAGGTGGTGCTTGATAAAAAAGTAGAGATGACCTGATTTTCTAGAAGCATCTCAGTTTCTTTTAAGACCAAACACCATTAATATATAATACCATAAATTTTCATAAACTGTAAATTTAATTTTTTTCCAAAGATTTTATTTGTCTGAGCAAATAAAATTTGGGGGACTCGATCCCAGCACCCCAGGGTCCTGACCTGAGCCAGAGGCAGATGCTTAACTGACCACCCAGGTGCCCATAAATTAAAATTTTAAGAAACACTGTAAGTTGAAATGATTTTATCTTTTGACTCAGTTATTACAGACATGCAAAACGCTCCAGAATATATTGGGAAGGGGGAACCAGGTCCATCAGAATACATACAGTGTTACTTCATTTATGTTTAAAGCAAAAAATAAAACCCTTCTAAAACATTTCACCACAAACCTCATTTGCAGCAAGCTTGGGTACATATGCACAGCATATATTTTTCATACATCCCTGTTTCTTTGAATTTGTTTTACAATAACATGAATTTACTTTTCTTGCACAATTAAAACCTATTCTTTTTTTTTAATGCTACAAGAAAGCAAAACGAGTCGATAACACACTGAACGTGACATCATTAGTGTGCGGAAGGCCCTATATTTTGTCCATTATTTCAGAATTCAGGTCCTGCCTTCTTAATCAGGGCACTGAAAAAAATAAGGTGGAATGAAGACACTACGAAGAAAGGGGACTTTTCCTTGAGCACAAACAATATGGACATAGGAAATGGAGACGGGAAGAGAAGGAATAATTAGAGGTAGGCATAAAAAGGCAGCTAGCTCATCGTGTAAGGTAAGAATTCTCCCTCACCTCTAGGAATCCCAACTCATCCAAGAAACTCCTTATATATGTGATGATCTTAGAGCGGATGATAAATTTCTGCCTCACGAAGTCATTCAGGATCAAGTCCAAGTATCTCTGGCGATACCGTGTTTCCTAAACCAAAAGCAACAGACAGAAATCACTGCTAAGTCTGATTCAATGCCACAATAAATCGCAGTGAAGAGGCCACAAGAGCTTACCTTGTCTTTGAGGCCGAAGTGGAGATGAGGTAACATATGCAAGCAAGGAGACAGCAGTGTGATTTCATAGGGAATGATGCTCAGCTCACCCTTCTTGGTTTTCCCAGGATTCCCTTGAACTCCAATTATGTCTCCCCGACGCAGCTTGTTATTGATGTGAATAAATTCTTCTTCTGATTTGTAATTCCTGAAAGTAAAACGTACTTCAGTATACAATACTCCAAATTAAAACTGACCACAGATTTAGTTTTTTTTTTTTTTTTTAAGATTTTATTGATTTTTTTATAGAGAGAGAGAGCACAAGTTGGGGGAAGGGGAGAGGAATAAAGGAATTCCGTGTAGACTCGTGCTGCGCATGGAGCCTCCCTTGGGGCTCTATCCCATGACCTGAGCTGAAATGAAGAGTTGGATGCTTAACTGACTTCACTCCCCACTGGCTTAGTTTTTCAAACTGACCTCTGGAATCCTCACCAAACCGCAGATGCCTAGTTAGTGTGCACCCGAGAAGAATCTCTGATTCTTCTGTCAACTGCTGTATTGTGATCCGCCACCTGTAACTGCTGCACAACCTGAGAGCAGCTGTTATTCTCTAGGTGACCAGATGGCCTTTTTATTCGCTTTTTCAGCCTTAATCAACCATAAGCTACTTTTTAACTTTAAATACCAACAGGAAATGGAGACCCATATGGGCCTTTGTCCCCAACCACGTTGCTTTGGGGCCATCTGAAAGGCCTGTAATGGCATATTTCTACATACCTGGAATTGGCCATGACTTGCAACTTGACCCCCTCTCCTCTAAGGTCATAGAAGATGAGCTTTCCCCCAGAAGCTCTTTTGGCATGTATCCTACCTAGAAAAAGAACAACAAAAATACTGACCAATAAAACCAGAAGCCATTTTGTAGTATCAGTGCTAGAAAAGTTCCCTCTGCCATTGTTTATGTCTGGGTAGAATGTCCTATGACCATAGACTAGAACAGCTTGATTTTAGCCTGAGAATTAAGCTCAGTCTTTTTCTTCATGGCAACGATCCTCATTAAATCAGTTAAAAATGTGCAGGAAGATTAGGATTTAAAGCTGTTTACTGGACTCCTGGAACACGGCTGTGTCAGTGGCAGCATAGTCTTTGTATCTATCTCAATCCTCACATAAAAATAGAAAGCACAGGGGCGCCTGGGTGGCTCAGTGGGTAAAGCCTCTGCCTTCCGCTCAGGTCATGATCTCAGGGTCCTGGGATCGAGCCCCGCAGTGGGCTCTCTGCTCAGCAGGGAGCCTGCTTCCCCCCTGCACCCCCCCAACCCGCTTCTCTGCCTATTTGGGATCTCTCTCTCCCTGTCAAATAAATAAATCAAAATCTTAAAAAAAGCAAGCAAGCAAGCAAGCAAGCAAGCAAGCACTACTAGACAGGCAAGGCCAAAAAGTTATGGACAAAATTTACAACAAAAGTATGTGGGAAGATATTCCCAGAAATCTCCAAATACAAGCCATGGGGCAAACCACCAAGAAACCTAAGGAAAAAGCTGTAGGGAGCAATAAAGTGTCTGATGAGTCTGAGAACTGGAAAATTTCCAAAACAGCCATAGGCAGTCACTGGAAAATGTGGCAGCTGAACCCAGGAGGGGATGTGCCCACTGCTACATGCATAAGTATAGGGGGCTGGGGCTGCATAGAGTCTAAATGAACTGACGCCCTTCAGGGTAGCCTCAGGAACCTACTAAATTTAACAGCCAGAGCTCTCTTCTAGGGCAAGGCCTACAAAACTGAAAAAGACCAGGAACACATAGACAAAGGAAAGAGAAGATCCAACAAAAGTGAGGAAAGGGAAGAGAGCCTGGAAATCTCAGAAAGCAAGCTGCTTTAATTCCGAACACTGGACAAAACAACAGAAGAGGGAGCTCAGCTAAGCTGGAAAAGCTATCTAAACTAAATTTCCTTTTAATATTTCAGGAAAACGAATTTCACATAAAAATGAACAAGATATAAGCACTGAAGTAAAATATCAGTTATTAAAAAAAGAAAGCACTTGGGGGGGCGCCTGGATGGCTCAGTGGGTTAAAGCCTCTGCCTTCGGCTCAGGTCATGATCCTAGGGTCCTGGGATCGAGCCCCGCATCGGGCTCTCTGCTCCGCAGGGAGCCTGCTTCCTCCTCTCTCTCTGCCTGCCTCTCTGCCTACTTGTGATCTCTGTCTGTCAAATAAATAAATAAAATTAAAAAAAAAAAAAATATATATATATATATATATATATTCAAGAAGAGAAATTAAAGATATATATATCAATCAAGTAATATACCATGTTATAGAATTGGAAGTCTCATATTGCTGAGATTATGGGGGTAAGTAAATGGAACACATGCTTAACTGCAATCCCAATCAAAATCCCAGGAAGATTATTTTTTGTAGAAATTGATTGGAAAACAAGGGCACCACTGAAATTCAGTGGGAAAGACAGTCTTGTCAATAAGTGGGACTAGAGGGGCGCCTGGGTGGCTCAGTGGGTTAAAACCTCTGCCTTCAGCTCAGGTCATGATCCCAGGGACCTGGGATCAAGCCCCGCATCGGGCTCTCTGCTCGGCAGGGAGCCTGCTTCCGCCTCTCTCTCTGCCTGCCTCTCTGCCTACTTGTGATCTCTGTCTGTCAAATAAATAAATAAAAT
>NW_019154114.1:11317048-11317382 GCF_002288905.1 Enhydra lutris kenyoni
CTTTAACAAAAACAAAAAACAAAACAAAACAAAAAAAAGCACTTGGGACAGACAAGTGCTCAGAAAAAAACAATGCTGGGGCGCGTGGGTGGCTCAGTGGGTTACAGCCTCTGCCTGCGGCTCAGGTCGTGATCCCAGAGTCCTGGGATCGAGCCCTGCATTGGTCTGCTCAGTGGGGAGCCTGCTTCCTCCTCTCTCTGTCTCTGCCTGCCTCTCTGCCTACTTGTCTGTCAAATAAGTAAATAAAATCTTGGGTGCCTGGGTGGCTCAGTGGGTTAAAGCCTCTTTCTGCCTTCGGCTCAGGTCCTGATCCCAGGGTCCTGGGATTGAGCCC
>NW_019154114.1:11317482-11404458 GCF_002288905.1 Enhydra lutris kenyoni
AAAAAAAAAAAAAAGAAAAGAAAAGAAGACTAGAGAAAAATAAGAGTGAATACAATAATGCTTTAAAAGACACCAGGTGGGGAAGAAGAATAAAATTTAAATATCAAAGCATAAAGAAAAGGATAAAAAGGGCTTGAAAAGTGACAAATATTAAAAAGGGAAGATCCAACATATGGATATAAGGAGTCCCAAAAGAAAACCAAAGCAAGAAACAGAACATAAAAAAAATTGTATTTAAGAAAAATTTCCTAAAAGACTTGAAAATACCTATTTGAAGAGTACACTGTGTGCCTGAGAATACTGACTCAGAATGACTAACATCATGACATGTTTTAATAAAATTACTAGGCTTGAACCTTTGGGCATTTAGGTACTGGCAGAAGTTTTCTTAGGGTAGCTGAAATTACGGGTAATTAAACTTTTCTCCCTGCTGCTTTAAATGTTCTAAATTTTCTACTATTAATCGTTTCACTTTTTGGGGGTGGGTCAAATAAGACATTTTTTTTTTTTAACTCTTTTATTTTAGAGAGAGTGTGAGCGTGTGTGCAAGCAGAGGGAGCAGCAGGCGGAGAGACTCTCCAGCAGACTCCGTCTGTGCTGAGCGCAGAGCATGACATGGGGCTTGATACCAAGACCCTGAGATCATGACCTGAGCCGAAACTAAGAGTCAGATGTTCAACCAACTGAGCCACCCAGGCACCCCAAAGACATTCTCTTTTTTTACAGTAACCTCTATGCCCAAGGTGGGCCTTGAACTCACGACCCCCAGATCAAGAGTCTCCTGCTCTATGGACTGAGCTTGCCAGGTGCCCCAGGTTTTTTGTTTTTTTTTTTTTTTAAATTAAGGAAAAGATCCCATGAAAGATATTAGAACTCCAAAATAACCATGTTCTAGAAATACAGTCTCAGTGCAAAACATCCTCAGGCCACAGGTGGGAATTTTTAGGAGCATGGGGCCACAGCTCCCACTGGAAAGAGTAAGTCCTCCTGAAGCACCGTGAATCAGCAGCAGCATCAGGTCAGGAGCTCTGCTCAGAGAACTCACCTTCCTCTGTTGTATCCCCTCATCTGGAATACACGCTCATGTCTTAGGGCTGCTCTGTTTCTTCCTGTGATGGAAAGAGAGCAGCCCTGTCCCTCATTAAGTAGTAGCCTCAGACACAAACTACTTGAAAGCAAGACCAACCCTGACCTTCCTTCCTCTGTGCTCCTGCAGAGGCCTGTGCTGTGGGAGCTCAGCAAACTGCCAGGGAGTCCTCGTACCTGCCACCTTTAAGGTGATGTCAGTTAGGTGGTCCCCAGGCTGCAGGTGACTGTATTCTTGGATGAAATCAGTGAGCGAGATGTCAACATGGAACTTGTGTGGGTACGGGTCTTCTCCACTGATCTTCAGCTGCTGGACTGCTTGGCTGCGGATCTTGAAGTATTGCTATTGGAGGGAAAAAAAAGCCTCTGAAAAGTTGAACCTGGTCAGACCAGTGGCCCATCAAGCAGAGTACTGTATTCTGCCCCAGAGTGGCTCCAATGCATTAAGGTTTCCTAACCTGAAACCTCCAGATCTTTGAAATCCCAGGATTTGATATGGATTGAGATTTGCACTTAAGTTATGCATGGTGGCCAAATCCACGGGTGGAAATCAAGACCAGAATTCCAAAACGTAAGATTCAGTGAAAAGAAAAATTGGAATTCTGCCTAAAATAAGTTTAATTTGTACCAGTGGCCTTGGTTAGCACTTTTGTGGATACATCTGCATGGTGAGTTACGTACCTTTTTTCCTACTCTCCCACCTCTGGCTACATATCAGATTTTCCCCAAGATTAGCCTTTGGGGCCTGGAGGATGTACAAAGGGAATATTCTAAGGCAGGGGCTAGCACACTTTTTTGGATGCAACCACCCAACTCTGCTATTATGTGAAAGCACCTTAGACCAATGTAAATAAATGGGTATGGGCTCCAACACAATTTTATTTTCAAAACCAAGGACGGGGGCTGAGAGGAAAGACAAGGAAAAGTGGATCTGGCCTACAGACTACAGTTTGCTGATCTATAGTCCAAAGTAAACCCTAGCCAATCTTTAGGGAGATAGCCTTTCTGGATCTACTCTAAGGCCCATCTAGTTTCAGGGGACATTAGCTAGACACTTGAAAGTCCTGAATCCTCCCAAATGCCCGCTGAGAGTTCATCAGGAAAATGCTCATGGCCTGTGCCTTTAATCGGATGGAGTAACAGACCTCCCTGCCCACCCCCCACCCCATTTGCAGCGACCCAAGGCTCACTGCTTGTTCCAGTTCCTATTTATTTTCTTAGTGACTGGTCCCAAGGAATTTGCCTTAAGTCTCATCAGAAGTTTCCCCAATCTCAGCCAGAGTGGTGGCCCAGGGGACTCACATTTGGGTCCAGAGTCTCCTCCTCAGCACCCACACCATTGTCAGCGGTGTGGCTGGTGGCAGCAGCGGTGGCCTGGCTTAGTTGTTTTTCACTGAGCTCCTTCTGCTTGGCCTCCTTCTCTGCGATTTTCTTCTCAGCTTTCAGGCGTCTCTTTAGCTCACTGTTGGGAAGATGGAAATGTTCAATGTGACAGTTGCCTGAGAGTCCTCTACTATGTTCTGCCCCATAACCACTTATCAAAAATATGAACAGCCTGGGGGGAAATGCTCTTGCCTGGTTCTACACCCCCACTTCTAGTCTCTTAGTCAACGATATAAGTGAATAAGATAAAGGAAAAGTAAGTTTAGCCTAAAGATGTGAAAGGTCTTTCTCAGACTGCTTTCCAGTGTGAGATCCTAATTAAAACCAAGATACCCCAGGACGAAGAAAAACTGAAACAGGCAACATCTCCAGCTCCGTCTGCCACCCCTCCCTACATCTTTCCAAGGAATGGGTTAGTTGGGGGTAGGACAGGGTGGGGGAGAGGTGGCTCTTCAGAGTTCAAGGAGACACGTCACTGACGATCTCTCCCTCAGCATTGGTCAATGCACTGACAACGGCCCTCAGTACTGGTCTGTCTGCTGGAGCTTGACTTTGACAACACACTGGCAGGACAGTGTATAAACCAGCATAAAGCAGGGCACCATACAACAGCTTTGGAGTCAGACTGACTGGGACTAAATCCTGACATACCTGCCTAGGAATTACAGGACCCCCATATGTAAAATGGAAATAACAGAAGACACTCCCCTCCCCAAACGTTGTGAGGACTGAGATGACCCTGCCCTCAGCATTTAGTAAACACGCAAATGTGAGCCATCCTGGCTATCCTTCACTATCTTAAACCCTTCATTCTCTGCACCTAGGACAGAAATCTTAGATTTGGATACATTTTTAGTCAAACCCCTCACCATTTACACTCTGATCTGAAATCTTGCTATCTGAACCCAGAAACCAAACAGATTTCAAAGAGAATTGATCATTCATTCAAACCACCAGTGTTCACCAAATATTCTATAATAAATGAACCATGGCAAATGATAGCAAGTCATGCTGCATATTATCCGGCTTGAGGGCACATTCTTAATTTTCAGTATGAATTTAGAATAACTCAGTTAAAAAAATAAACTGGTGATGTAAAATAATGATTTCTAAGTAAGAAGACTGACTCCAGGGGCTTCAAAGTAGGTGTCTCTGGATGTAAACTGTCCTGTAACAGCTGTGAAGACAATCATTGCAGAACTGTATGCTAGGCCTATTGTGCTGTAATTCAGTCATTTGGCATTGGAGCCTTTTTGGTTTTTCCTAGCACTAACATAAAAAAACCTGCTTTCCATTCAACCAGATGTTGTTCTTTAAATCAAATTAATCGTAAGGAAAATCCAAAAAGGTCCTAGAGATAGAACAAAGACTAGAAACCAAATTAATCTCAGGAGCAAACCAAGTCAAAAAGACAGGAAAGGGAAAATAACGTTTGTTCTCAACATTGTTCTAGTATAAGATCCATAAGTCAGGGGCGCCTGGGTGGCTCAGTGGGTTAAAGCCTCTGCCTTCGGCTCAGGTCATGATCCCAGGGTTCTGGGATCGAGCCCCACGTCGGGCTCTCTGCTCGGCGGGGGGCCTGCTTCCTCCTCTCTCTCTGCCTACTTGTGATCTCTGTCTGTCAAATAAATAAATAAAATCTTTATTAAAAAAAAAAAAAGATCCATAAGTCACCTCTAGGATCTGAATTTATTAAAGAGAAAATAAGAAACAACTACTGGTTTTGGTAGTGGAGCTCTCTTTCCTTAGCAACAAGTCCAAAGACTTAAGCAGAGGCTTAACAGATAAGGACCTAAGTAAGGGAAGGATTTCTGCTCCCAGAGCAACGACAAAGATAAGGGCACCAACCTTCTTTTATCAGAAAGTGGCTTGTCCTTGTGAAGCGCTGTGAAAGGAGCAAGTTGATACAGTCGCAGCTCCCTCTGCCCCCACAGTGCCCAGGAGGTTTGGCGCAGGGACCCCCTAACAAGCCTTACAGCAGCTTGCGTCAACATGGCAGAACACCCCGGAACTAATGATCACCACCACCTAACAGGAAACAGAGATGGGGTGTCAGATGGGACAAAACAGTAGAAATACACCCAACCAGCACTCCTACTGTTACGGGTAGGGGGCAAGGGGAGGTTGCACAAGCTTTTAGTGTTCCACGGAAGACCCTCTTAACTGACAACAGCCCTGTGACACTCCCTGGGCTGCACCTCTGACAACGGTCTGTTCTTGCTACGGTAATAAGCTGCATACCTGGGTCAAAACGCAAGAGCAAGGCACTCAACACTGTATAGGTGGAGATGACCACAACAATCTAGAAAATAGGAAGACAGGACCAGAAGCAGTGTCTCTGAAGCCCCTGGCATGTGGCTTCTCTCTTGGAGATTAAATATGCGGCCACAAAGACGGCAACGGGAGGCATATGAAATGTCACTGTCAACTGCAAACCCTCGATGAAGCCAAAAGTTAAGTCACGCAAAAGCACCTGAGTCCAAGATAAGGCTTGTCTGAGCTCTAGGAACAAGGAGGAAAGGAGAATTTCAGGAAGCGCCCTGGACTACATTCATCTGACCTTTCATGTGGGAATCAGTCACCTGGCAGGCAGCCCATCTGTTTTTAAACTTGGAGAAGATAACTGGCAGGGCACGGTGCTCACTAAAAATGCAGACCAAGGAAGTCCCAAGAACAATTAAGATACAGAAGGAAATGTTAGTCATTAAAAAAGTTAGTTTAGCCCCTGGTAACTAGAGGAATATACACCAACAGCAGATTTTTTTTTTAGACAACGTGAGGAGGTAAGGCGCAGGCAGTGTAAAGGGCATGGGCTGTGGAGTTCTGGACTTGGCTTTAGATCTCTGCTCCCAGAGTCTGAGTCGGTGACAGACCACACTTTAGGGATGCACACTTCAAAGTATTTAGTCACTCAGAGCCTCATTAATTTGAAAAATGGACATTAATACTTTCCCTGTAAGGTTATTCTTGAGATTTGAAAGTTTACAGTTCTAGCATAGTGTCTGACACACAGAACCTGCTTTAAAAAATGGTAGCTGTAATTAATCTAGAGAGTGAGTAAAAGGAATTAGCCAAGTTCCTCAATTTATTTCAAAACTGCACTCAGTTGGAAACCTGTTTAGGAGGCATTTATGATTTACAACCCTTAAATTCAATTACAGTTGATCTTTAAACGACCTGGGTTTTGACTGTGCAGGGCCCATTTATATGCAGATTTTTGTGGGGATATAGTATATCACTGTAAATGCATTTTCTCTCATGATTTTCTTAAAAAACATTTTTTCTGTTGCTTTATTGTAAAAGTACGGCACATATTTAACATACAAAACACATGTTAATCAGCTGTTTATATTATTGATAAATTTCCAGTCAACATTGGTTATTCAGTTTTGGGGGAGTCAAACGTTACGCTCGAACTTTCCATTATATAGGAGGATGGTGCCCCTAACCTCTGAGTTGCTCAAGGCTCAACTATACCGATGTAACAGATCAAAGTCCAAGCAACTTTCCTAAAGGCATAAGTCCAAGACCAGGTTCCAAACATCAGATGCTCTCAGAAGGACAACATAATGGGTGCTGTCAAACCATCAATTCAGATGTTTCCTTTCTCATTTTTCTAGAACATTTGATGCGTAAATCCAGAGACATAGAGGAAAATCAATTTTTACTGGTTGTCTATTCCATCAGGGTTCAGCAAAAGAACTGAGCCCTAATGCACGAAGGCAGCCATTATTTTTAATGAATTAACTGCTCTCCTATGCCTCTGGAATGGTACTCGTTATGCACCGTCCTTGGGAGTACTAAGAAAACAAATCACTGCCTGTGTTCTGTGCTTCAACTGAAGAAAGCTAGTTGAGAGAGAATATATTATATATACCCAGAAATACAGGACACAGCCAGTTAACGGAAGGCTAATCTTGATACATTTATATTTATCGTCACACTCTAAGGATTTAGGGTGGTTAACCAAGATCTATCCAGCAGTGCTCCAAAGTGCAGCCTTAGTAAGACGGTTGAATCAGACCCTACTGCTAGACTTCGGTCATTCACTCAATACTCACAGATCCTTTAAATAACCCATGTAGATAGGTGCACAACAGTTTTAAAAAGGATCCATTTAATACATAATATTCAGAATAACCAGACTGAGGCCAAGGAAAACTGGAAGGTCTTTCCGAAAAGCTCGGGTATTTAGCATTTCTCCAAAGGGTAGCGAGGCGTGGCTCAATAAGGAAAGAACGCATTTTTTCAGAGGGAGGGCAAGGAAGGAGTAAGTTTCGATTTTCTCTAGTCAATTCTCAATTCTCGTAACTCCAGAAATACGACCACAGGGCTCCAGCAGAGCCCGGCCCCGGGGCAACCTGGGGGATGTAGTTTCGGGGCGTAGCGGCTACGTCCCGGCGTGGCTGTACCCACGAGAACCCGCAGAAGGCCCCAGGCACAGCCGCCTCGGCCAGAGCCTCGAGGCACTTTCTAGCCCGGACTGTCAAGCCGTAAAGACTCTAATAACTCGCGGCGACACTTACTTCTTGCTCAGTTTTGGCTCGCCGCCGTCCACTTTCACCTCAGCCCCTTGCACCGCAGCCATCTTTCCCGCGGCCGGATCTAAAAGGGACGAGAGTCGCTCAGTAATTTCCAGGTCACGGCCGGAAGCTCCGCCTCTTCCGAGAAGAGGAGGCGGGAGCTTTTCGCACGCTGCTACTGCGCAGGCGCAGGGCGGGGCTTCGCGGCCGCCGCGTAGGGAGCGCTTGTTGGTTTTATTTTGCTCTGCGCGTCAGAGCTCGTTTGGGGGTCGCTACTGTGGTACCTGGCGTCAGCTATGGCGGAGACGATGGATTTGGGCAAAGACCCCAACGGGCTCACCCATTCCTCGACTCTGTTCGTGAGGGAAGATGGCAGTTCCATGTCCTTCTACGTGCGTCCCAGCCCGGCCAAGCGCCGGGTCTCGACGCTCATCCTGCACGGCGGCGGCACCCTATGTCGGGTGCAGGAGCCCGGGGCCGTGCTGCTGGCCCAGCCGGGGGAGGCGGCGGCCGAGGCCTCGGGCGACTTCATCTCCACGCAGTACATCATGGACTGCGTGGATCGCAACGAGAGGCTCGACCTGGAGGACTATCGACTCGGCTCGGCGGCCGACCAGGCACCGGAGACGAAGCCCGGGGCCCAGGCCGAGGGGGGCGCCGCGGCCGCCGCGCAGTCCGAGCCGCAGCCGCACGGGGGGCGCATCGCCTTCACGGACGCGGACGACGTGGCCATCTTGACGTACGTGAAGGAAAATGCCCGCTCGGCGAGCTCCGTCACCGGCACCGCTTTGTGGAAGGCGATGGAGAAAAGCTCGCTCACCCAGCATTCGTGGCAGTCCCTGAAGGACCGCTACCTCAAGCACCTGCGGGGCCAGGAGCATAAGTACCTGTTGGGGGACGCCCCAGTGAGCCCCTCGTCCCAGAAGCTCAAGCGGAAAGCTGAGCAGGATCCCGAAGCTGCTGACAGCGGGGGTGAGGCCTCCGCCGCGAACGCGGGACCTGCGCTGCACCTGTGCGGGTGGGGGCGGGGCGCCTTCCCCTTTCTGATAGGCATCCATGTTGGCGCGGCTGGTGGCGTCGCCCGGCCCTACCCCGCCCCTTTAGACATCCGGGTAAAATTGCACCATTTTCTTAATCGCACTTAGATGTATTTTTCCAGTAACTAGGGAATTGAGGTGGTTTGATGTTCAAAAGGTGCAAAAAGACTATATAGAGATACCTACCCCCTCTTCTTACGAACCACCTACCCAGGTGTCTTCCCCAGAGGCAGTGTGTTGTTAACCAGCTTTTAGGGTTTCTTTTCCAGAAACTCGTTAAAAAAATATATTCCTATGTGTTCAGATAGAGTATATGCCTTTTTAAAGGCATGCCGGACCAGTTTATTTCATGTTTTGGCTTCTATGCGTATTCACAGCAGGTTTCATCGGTTGGAATGGACTTGCTGGTCTCTGGCTCAGGTGAAGTGAGTTTTTAATGCAGTTGAATTGGACGTGGGGATTCAGGTTGGTTAGGACTTAGTGCAGAGCTGTGAAGATGCTTCACTTCTGATGTAACCGGTATTGAGAGCTTAAACTGATAGACCCTTTTGTTTAAAGAAGCATGTTACCTTCCCCTTCTCCCACCCTTCCCCCCCTTTCCTTAGGTGCCTGGCTATTCCATGGAACGCTTCAGGTCTGGGGAGGTAAATTTATTTCGAAGTTCAGCATGCTTAGTAGGAATTTTGTTTTTGGTAAAAGTGACATTTCAGATTCATTCATTCAACAGATATTTGAGTGCCAGACACTGTTATCCTGCTGGGATATAACAATAAGTAAAAGTCCCTGTGGTCATGGAACTTAACATGCTAGCTGGGCAGTGGTAAGTGCTATAGAGAAAAATAAAATCAGGGTAATGGCTGGGGAGGAGGTTGTTTTCTACAGGTTTCTACAGGTCTCTGTTTGAACAGAGACCAAAAGAGCAAGCCAGGTGGTTATCTGAGGAAGTGTTTCAGGCAGAGGGAATATTAAGTGCACAGGCCTGGAGGTGGGAATGTAGCTGGTGTGTTCTTGGAGCAACAAAGACCAGTGTGGCTAGAATGGAGTAAGCAACAGAGAGTTTTGCAAGAGAGGACAAGGCTGTGTGTATGGGTGGAGTAGGTCGTGTAGGGCTTTGCTTTTAAATCGGTAGTGTTGGGACTATAGACAGGCCTTTTGGAACTTTGGAGAAAATTAAGCTGGCTTCACCATACTCTAATATTTTGTTGGTCAGGTATTTAATTGTAAAGATTAAAATCCTAAAATGACTAAGAAGATTTGGATAAGGGAGTGCCTGGCTGGCTCAGCTGGTAGAGCATGTGAATCTTTTTTAATTAATTAATTAATTTGACAGAGAGAGAGCGAGAGAGCGAGCGCGCTCGCACACAAGTAGGCAGAGAGGCAGGCAGAGAGAGGGGGAAGCAGGCTCCCCACGGAGCAGAGAGCCCAGTGCAGGGCTTGATCCCAGGACCCTGAGATCAGGACCTGAGAAGAATGCAGAGGCCTAACCCACTGAACCACCCAGGCACTCTGAGCATGTGAGTCTTGATCTCAGGGTTGTAGGTTTGAGCCCTAACTTGGGTGTACAGATTACTTAAAAAAGAAAAGAAAAAAAATAACTTGGAAAAAAAAATGCCTGAATATATTTTAAGTTTATTTTTCAATTCTGGTATTGTTTATTGATCTTTTTTAAAACGTGGAGTACAGTTGGCATATAGTATTAGTTTCTAGTATGCAACCTAGGGATTCTACATTTGCATACATTGCAAACTGTCACAGTAAGTTAGGTTACTATCTGTTATCATGCAGGTTAATACAGTATCATTGATTGTATTCCCTGTACTGTTCATTTTATCCCCATGATTTATTTATTTTATACCTGGAAGTTTGTACCTCTTGATCCCCTTCTCCATTTTGCTGCCCTGCATCCCACCCCACCCCCCATGTCAACCCTCTTCCATCTCCGTTCTTTGTATCTGTGAGCTTAGGTTTTGTTTAGTTTGGTTGGTTTTAGATTGCACTTATGAGTGAAATCACATGGTATTTGTCTTTTTCTGATTTATTTCACTAGTATAATATCCTCTTGGTCTGGCCATGTTGTTGCAAGTGGCAAGATTTCCTTATTGGGTTTGTTTTTTTTTCCTACACACCAGCTGAATAGTAGTCCTGTGTGTGTGTGTGTGTGTGTACGTGTACCTACGTATGTGTGCATGCACCACATTTTAATCCATTCGTTTTTATCAGTGGACACTGGGGTTGTTACCGTATCTTGGCTCTTGTAAATAATGGTGCAGTGAATGAATGATGGGTTGCATATATCTTTTCACGTTAGTGCTTTCATTTTTTTTTTTTTTTTAAAGATTTTATTTATTTATTTGACAGACGGAGATCACAAGTAGGCAGAGAGGCAGGCAGAGAGAGAGGGAGAAACAGGCTCCTGGCCAAGCAGAGAGCCCGATGTGGGGCTCAGTCCCAGGACCCTGAGATCATGACCTGAGCTGAAGGCAGAGGCTTTAACCCACTGAGCCACTCAGGCTCCCCAGTGCTTTCATTTTCTTCAGATTGATACCACAGAGTGGTATTGCTGTATTGTATGGCAGTTCTGTTTTTAATTTTTTGAGGAACCTCGTTGGTTCTATAGTGGCTGCACCAGCTTACACTCCCCCCAGCAGTGCCCAAAGGTTCCTTCTCTCTACATCTTGTTCAATACTTGTTATTTCTTGTCTTTTTGTTAATAGCCGTTCTGACAGGTGTGTTGTGATACTTCATGGTGGTTTTCATTTGCATTTCACTGATGATTAGTGATGTTGAGCATCTTTTCATGTGCCTCTTGGCCATTTGTATGTTTTCTTTGGAAAAATGTTTATTCAGATTCTCTGTTTATTTTTTAGTTGGAATTTTTTTTTGTTAAGGAGTTGTATGCGTTCTTTATTCTGGATATTAACCTCTTATTGGATGTATGATTTGCAGTAGGTTGCCTTGAATATACTTTTTAATATTTGCATGGTGGTAGTGCTGAAACCAAAGAGATTAAAAAAATTTTTTGTTCGATTATTTGAAATTAAAAACCTCTCATGATAAAGTCAGAGAGCAAACTGGAAAAATAGTCCTAATACATGGCAGCATAGTTTCCTTAATGTCCAAAGAGCTTGTAGAAGTTAGTGAAAGGAAACTAATAGAACAATGAGCAAAAGAAATGGAACTAGGATTTTCCGGAAAAGGAAATGAATGGCAGATAAGCAAATGCAGAATATTGTTATTAAATAAAAATAAACTGGACCCTGATCAGAGGATCGATAGAAACCATGCCTGGACTTATGACCCATAGAAACTTAAATAACAAATGTGTGTGGTGATGTTTTTCAGGAAAGTAAATCAGAACAAAGAGGTGTTGTTTTTTATTTATCAGTGGGTACATGAACAAAATGGGTTCATCTTCAAAAAAGACATATCTTTTTGGTAATATATATGTTACATAAAATTTGCCATTTTAACCTTTTTTTTTTTTAAAGATTTTATTTATTTATTTGAGAGAGAGACAGTGAGAGAGAGCATGAGCTAGGAGAAGGTCAGAGGGAGAAGCAGACCCCCCATGGAGCTGGGAGCCTGATGCGGGACTCGATCCCGGGACTCCGGGATCATGACCTGAGCCGAAGGCAGTCGTCCAACCAACTGAGCCACCCAGGCATCCCCATTTTAACCATTTTTAAGTGTTCAGTTTGGTGGCATTAAGTACATTCATGTTGTCGTGTAACCATCACCACTCTCTGTCTTCAGAACTTTTTCTGAAACTAAAACTCTGTACCCATTAAGCACTGACTCCCCTTTGCTACTTCCCCCAGCTCCTGACAACCACCCTTCTCCTTTTTTTGTCTTTATGAATTTGGTCTGTCTACTTCATGTAACTGGAATCATACATTTGTCCTTTTATGATTGGCTTATTTCATTTAGCACGGTGTCTTCAGGGTTCATCCATGTTGTAGTGTGTGTCTGAATTTCCTTCCTTTTTAAAGCTGAATATTCTGCTGCATGTATAGACCATATTTTGTTTATTTGGTCATCCGTCAAGGGACACTTAGGTTATTTCCATATCTTGGCTGTTGTGAGTAATGCTTCTGTGAATATGGGTGTACTAATAGCTATTTGAGACTCTGGTTTCATTTCTTTTGAGTATACATTCAGAAGTGGAATTGCTGGGTCACATGGTAATTTTGTGTGTAGTATTTTGAGGGACCACCATACTATTTTCCAGTTGTGTATTTTAGTATGTATATAACTGTTGTAACCATACCTAAATCAGGATACAGAGCAGTTACATCACAGCTTTCCCCTGCTGCTCCTTGGTAGTCAGTTTTTGTTAAGTGGGAAAGAAAGCAGAATTAAATCCTTAGAGAACAAAGAGTAAAAGAGACACCAGAGGATGCTGAGGAGTCTCCTAAAGACCCTCCTTTCTGTAGATGGTATGTAGTGGCTTGTGGTACACCCTCCTAATTGTCTTCAATGGCTGGGAGAGCCATCTTGCCCAAAGTCTTGTCATCTTAGGATGGCTAGCATTTAGGGACTGATCTATGGGGAATTTTGTCATGGCTTCTTCACCTCAACTTGGCCAGCTCCAAACTTCCCCATGGTTTCAGCTGAGGCTTTGTTGGAGCTTTTTCACCACTCAACTTCGCTCCCATTCCTGCTTTCTTTTCAACAGGTGTTTTGCCAGAAGTGCACCCTGCTAAACACCTATGTGTTAATCTCCATTTCACAATCTGCTTCCCAGAGAAGAGAACCCGATTTATGGCACGATTTTGTTAATTTACACATTTATAAATAGAAAGCAAAAATGAATTACACTTCAAGAGTATTTTTATTTTATGTGTTAGAACCTAGGAAAAATACCATCATTTGGATAGTACAACTTTTCAGAATCAAGGTAGAAGTTTTTGAATATGCATATCTTATGTTCTTCTAATCCTTCAGATCCAAAACTGGTGTCTTCTAATAGAAAAAATGTACAGGCTCACTTCTGGCTAAGAGCTCATAGAGCATGCATTGTATTTTTGGTTTCTGTAAAAGAGGCTACTTCAAATTTGGTGGTATTCTTCTCTTTAATAGAACCACAGAATAAGAGAACTCCAGACTTACCTGAGGAAGAATATGTAAAGGAAGAGATCAAGGAGAATGATGAAGCAGTCAAAAAGATGCTTGTAGAAGCCACCCGGGAGTTTGAGGAGATTGTGGTATGTTGACTAGGTTTAACTTCTTCCCTACTTCCATTCTTCTTTAAAATTGGTTATTGAATTAACTCTTTTTGTACACCTGAGGCCCAGCAAGGTAAGGGTGGGGGTGGGGGAGAGGGAGAATAGAAAGTGGGATTGATCTTGGTTTCAGATATGTAGCTTTGAGGTTTTGGTAGGAAAACTTCAGAGCCGGGGAGAGGGAGAAAAATCGGGAAGAATTATTTTTAAACCATATAAAGCACCCCATTTCAAGGACTCTGTTCTCAGTTTAGGGTTTTCAAAATAAGACCGTGGATTTATCTTTTTTTTTTTTTTTAAGATTTTATTTATTCATTTGAGAGAGAGAGAGAACACAAGCAGGGGAGAGGCAGAGGGAGAGGGAGAAGCAGGCTCCCCACTGAGCTGGGAGCCCGATGTGGTGCTCAATCCCAGGACCAGAGATCATGACCTGAGTCAAAGACAGACACTTAGCCATCTGAGCCACCCAGGCACCCCTGGATTTATCTTTTAAATAAATTATTTTTTAAATTTTATTTTAAGGCTTTTAAGGAAAATAAATGGAATCTTTAAAAGAGTTTAATTTTTTTAATAAGCAAGTTTAGCTTTTTGTGTACTTAGGGTGGTTTTGGGATTTTTTTAATGCTTCCATATTTAGTTGAACTTCTGTTAGTCAGTTGGAATCCCATATTTAATCATAATTAGAGGGAAAGGTACGAGCTATAAAGTAGGAGTAATTTTTTTTTTTTAAAGATTTTATTTATTTATTTGAGAGAGAGGCAGTGAGAGAGAGCATGAGCAAGGAGAAGATCAGAGGGAGAAGCAGACTCCCTGTGGAGCTGGGAGCCCCATGCGGGACTTGATCTCAGGACTCTGGGATCATGACCTGAGCCGAAGGCAGTCGTCCAACCAACTGAGCCACCCAGGTGTCCCTAAAGTAGGAGTAATTTAAAAGAAAGTCCAAATTATATGTGCATATCTTCTCCAAAAAAAGGATTTTGTAAATTAATTTTTTTCTTATTAATAAAGGGAAATGATTGGGCCTCATTGTAAAACAGGAAAAAATGTAAAGTTCTGTAATTGGTGAGTGAAGGAATGCACAAGAATTGGCAGAATTTAGTGATTGTTGTCTTTTGTAGTCTGAGTTTTATTTTTTATATTTGGTCTATTATCCATAAACTTACTTTTTTTTTTTTTTAAGATTTTATTTATTTATTTGACAGAAAGACAGAGAGATCACAAGTAGGCAGAGAGGCAGGCAGAAGCAGGGTCCCGCCAAGCAGAGAGCTGGAGGTGGGTCTCGATCCCAGGACCCCAAGATCATGACCTTGGGCCGAAGGCAGAGGCTTAACCCACTGAGCCACCCAGGCGCCCCAGGCCATAAACTTTCAAATGCAAACATGGTTTACCTAGTTCTCTTCTCACATAACATGCTTTGTAATGTGCCTAAATGTAGTACAGTGTGGAGGTCCTAGTATGGTTGTGCTTGTACAGCTGTGTGTTTTGAGTACTTACGTGAAAGCATTAGTAGGTATAGGGGACATAGTGATGTGTAAAACAGACAATGTCTGCTCTTATGGAGCTTACAATCTGAGAGTGAAGTCAAACTTTTAACAGATCATCTAATGAATACGTGTATGCACAAACATATTTTTAAATATTTAGCGTAGCTTCTAGTGTTTTGTGGGAATACTGTAGTTATATGTATACATGTATGTGCTCATAATGTATGCATAAACACTGCATATTTTCCACGTACACACACATAGTCACTCCCCCCTTAACCCATTGTCTGTAAGTATATGTAAACACGTCTAACATGAATAACATAAGAAGGAGCATGATGGTACTGAAGGGCCTGAGGGAAGTTCATTGTGATTGGCATGAAAAGGACAAAGCGGGGGTGGGGGGCTGTGGTTGAGAGAGAGTAGATACTGAAAGAGTAAGTTGGGACTTGGTAATTAGGAACTGGTCATATTCATCACTTTCTCTAGGTTGACGAGAGCCCTGATTTTGAAATACACATAACCATGTGTGACGATGATCCACCCACACCTGAGGAAGATTCTGAGACACAGCCTGATGAGGATGAGGAAGAAGAAGAAGAAGAAAAAGTTTCTGCACCAGAGGTGGGAGCTGCTATTAAGATCATCCGGCAGTTAATGGAAAAGTTTAACTTGGATCTGTCAACAGTAACACAAGCCTTCCTAAAAAATAGTGGTGAGCTGGAGGCTACTTCCTCCTTTTTAGAGTCTGGTCAGAGGGCTGATGGGTATCCCATTTGGTCCCGACAGGATGACTTAGATTTGCAAAAAGATGATGAGGATGCCCGAGATGCATTGGTCAAAAAATTTGGTGCTCAGAATGTAGCTCGGAGGATTGAATTCCGAAAGAAATAATTGGAAGGATATGAGAAAAGAGAAAACATGTGGCAAGTGAGGTTTAAAAAAAAAAAGATCTGTGATCATTGAACTTCAGAGATTTGTACATTGGAACTGACACTTGTCTTCTGACCAATGCTGCCATTGCCCTGCATAGGCTTCTCTGTGAGTCTTAGATTTTGTAGCCAAGCAGAGTTGTGTAGGAGGCTAAAAGTAAAAGACATTGGATATATTTAGAGCTGTCCGTGGCAGTATCGGCCTGTTTATGAAAGGAAAATCTAAATCAGGGGGAGGTTGGCCTGTGTAGTAGTAATCCTTTCTGAATGGATTCCTTACTATATTGTTTCAGGAGCTAGGGACAGAGTCAAAGGAGGGAGATTAGGAGATTGGTCTTTCCGGACAGCATGAATAAAGAGCTTCCAGTCTTTTGGCAGAAGCTCCTCTAGATTGTATAGATGCCAAATCAAGAATCTAGAAATGTGGAAAGTTTTAATTACAAGGCCTTGAATACAGACTTCCCTAAACCCTTGCATCTTCTCGTGAGCTCTGATTTCTCAACTGCTTTGGAAATCCCATATTCCCTTTGCTAACTTACTATTTGGGGACCTGCTCCTTGGCTGTTCTTTTCTTCCAGTCTTTGTCAGTCATACTTGTGACACATGTTTCTTTATCTGTCACCCAGTTTTGTTTAAAACAGACACAAAACCCTAGAGAGTCTTAAGAACAGTCTTACTCAGTTACTAGTAATGTGTTTTTATTTATTGAAAATAGTTTGTGCTAAGGATTGTGTTAGATTTACAAATTAGTGAATTGATTCCTCTATGTTGTGTTGCTTTTATTGTTGAAAATAAATAGAACTTTGAGTCTCCAAGTGTTTTTATTTGATTGTGTTCACAAAACATTTTTAATGTAAAAACCATGAAGGAACTGACATTTTTTGGATCTTAATTAGGTCAATAATGAACAGAGTGGTTTCATTTTAGAACTAGTAGGCTATTAAAAAGATGATAGTTCTTCTGGATGGAGCAGAGAGAAGATCTGCATCAAGGACTGTGAGAGAAGGCAGAGCACCGTGAACTGCTGATAGCTGGAGTGGAGAGGAGCGAGTCACGAACCAGCAGGTGTGTAACAGAAGGAGTCAGTGCCCTACCCATGTTCTCTGGGCACTCACCATTCCAGCATATTCCATTGATAGGAGTCCCATGGCAAGTTCCTGCTTGAAGCTTTCCCTCTGCTTAAAGTGCTGTGGAGTTTAGTGCCTTCGGGAGTGGCTTTCACTCGATGTTGAATGAGAATTAGAGGATGCAGACCCAGTGTCCTTGCTGTCCAGAGAAATGACACAACTGAATCTTTGAGAATTAACTCCTGAGTGGGATAATGGTGCCCATGCCATCTGTTAGAGATTCCCAGCAGAAATAAGCATAGTGGCCCTCAGTGGCAGTCTGTGTATACATGTGCCCTGTATAGGCTTCCTTCTCTTGTTTCACATCTCCACTCCCCTGATTAGTACATCTTGAAATCATCAGTTACACACATATTTGTAGAGTTCAGTTCTGGGGGAACCCACCTAAATCAAAATGCTTTACTTTGTTCTTCTCTTTCGTATGTTGAAAGGCTACAACTGCTCCCAGTAGTACCTAGCTCACTCCAGGAGTAATTTTTAAGTAAGTATTGGGAAGGATTGGGTGGTGGACATTTGTTTAAAATGTGTTCTCACCAGGGGCATCTGGGTTGCTTGGTCAGTTAAATATCCAGCTCTTGATTTCTGCTCAGGTCATGATCTCAGGGTTGTGAGACTGAGCCCCACGTTGGGCCCCGTGCTCAGCACAGAGTCTGCTTAAGATTTTCTCCTTCTGCACCCCCCCCCCACTTGTGCTCATGTGTTTACACTCTCTCTTTCAAATAAATAAAAATGGAGATGTTATTTAGGTTGTTTATAATCTAGTAAAATTACTACAGCTTTTATAGGGCTGGAAATTTCAGTTTTGTCAAAGTCTTATCTAACTCCTAAGAGATGTGTAAACCAAAGCACTCATTGTAAACCAATAACTTTGAAATAACGGTTTTTGCAATTTCTCTGGCTTTTCTTATTTTAGGCTGAGAAGTATATGTGGGGAAACAAATTATCAGAAGTATTTTTGGGAGCACAGGTCTAAGCAAGGAAAATGAATTGAATTTTAATGGTTAATGGTATTGAGCTATGGCTACATCTGCTGTAAAGATCAGCTGTTCAAGTCCTAAAGTCAGGATACCTCTCCCCTGAGCTCCCAAATTCTTGTTATTTGCATTTTTGGGACATTACGAGATTTGTGGTCTGGGAAACATCATTTCTTTTTTCTTTTTTAAGATTTTTTTTTTTTAAAGATTTATTTATTTATTTGACAGAGATCACAAGTAGGCAGAGAGGCAGGCAGAGAGAGAGGGGGAAGCAGGCTCCCCGTTGAGCAGAGAGCCCCATGTGGGGCTCGATCCCAGGACCCCAGGACCATGACTTGAGCAAGAGGCAGAGGCTTTAACCCATTGAGCCACCCAGGTGCCCCTGGGAAACATCATTTCTTACTCATTTTAGCTCTTGAATTCTGGACCTTCCTCATTATTCCCCCACCCCCCACTTAAGCTTTTGAAATTTTCTAGGACTTAAATAACTTCTATACCTTCATTAGTGGCAGAAACATTTTTTCCTGTCTCCTCTTTGCAAACTGCACCAGTGGATTATGCTCCCGGTGTTCAGTATTCCTTTGTTCCCTGTCCCTTTAAAGCAGATGCATTTGCATTTTAAAAGTTTAAGCTGCTGCTTGAATTCTTGAGATCTCTTGTTTTTGGTCTAATGCTGTTTGCTGGATCATATCCCTCCTCTGCCTATATCCATAAGTTGCATTTAATTGCTTCTAACAGAAAACTTAACCTACAGGACTTCAAACAAAGGAAATGGGATTATATCTTGTATATATAATAAGAAGTCCTGAGGCAGTTAGCTTCAGAGTTTTTTTAATTTTTCTGCTCTGCTATCTCTAGCTTGTCTTGTAGGCTGCTTACGTCATGGTCAGAAGTTGGTTGCTGTAGTTCTAACAGTGGAAGGGGGACTGTTTCCTCCTTGGCTTCTCCTTTATTGGCTGGCCACCTTTCTCAGAAGCCCCTAGACTTCTCATTGGCTAGAATTTTGGCACATGCCCCTTCCTAACTTCTTAAATGACTAGATTGACTTAAATTTCAAGGTCTGTCTTTCTTGGGCTGCAGATTGTATAACCTTCCCTGGGAATGTGTGAAGGGGAACGTAAATCCCCAAATAAAAGTCATCTAAAACCTTCAGTTGTAGAGATAAATCCTTGTGACCTTCTCTAGAAACAAGAATATCCACCCAGTAGTGGATTATTATCTGTTATCATCAGCCTGGACTTAACCTTTTGAGTTCTCATTTTTCTGTGCTTTACCTTAGGGTTTTTAATATGTTTCTTTAGAATATTTTCTTTTATTCTCCCCCTTTAAAAAAATATTTATTTATTTATTTACTTGAGAGAGCGAGCACAGAAGGGGAGGGAGAAGCAGATCCCTGCTGAGCAGGGAGCTCGATGTGGGGCTCAATCCCAGGACCTTGGGATCATGACCTGAGCCAAAGGCAGACACTTAACTGACTGAGCCACCCAGGTGCCCCTTGAGCATATTTTCTTGAAGTAAATGCCATTTATGCTTCTCTGTCAATAATAAACATTACCATAAAACTCATTCTGCTTATCTTTTTGCTCTTTTCCTCTCAGATTCTCTAGTTTTCCGTATGGTTGTGCCTGTCAACAAGGAGGGCTTCCTCAGTTCTGCAGCATTCAGTTTTGATAATTTGTTGCCTTTGGGGTGTTTCTGGGGAATGAATCAGGTTTTACAAGCTTGGCGCCTTGGCACCATGGGCTGCCTCAGGTCATAAATTTGTGTCCAAAGATATGAAGAGCTCATCCGGGCTGCTAACTGTTCTGCCTGTTTTGTGTATTTAACTGGTGGCTTTTCCACAATATAGACTCAAGTAAATCAAATTATTTTCTAGTATTTTTAAAGCAGGTAGTGGAAACTTTTTACAAATAAATTTTTACAGAGGTTAAAGTAGTTAAAACATGGAGCTCATTAGACGGGGGTGGCTCTAGTGCCTTTGGCAAGCAAACCAAAACCTAAACCACAGACCATATACTGAAAGCTAAGAAAACCAAATGCAAGAAGAGGAAATTTGGATACATGGAGAGGCGCACTGCAGTGTGTGCCCAGAGGGAAGACCCTGTAAGGACGCAGGAAGAAGATGGCCATTCGCATAGCAAAGAAACAGGCCTCAGAAGAAACCAAACCTGTAGATACTTTGAGAACTGTGAGAAAATGAATTTCTGTCATTCAAGCAACGTAATCTGTTCATTCACAAACACCAAATCTGTCAGGTTCTTTTTTTTGTTTTTTTCTGATAGATGCCACAGTAATTTGAGTGTCCCTTATTTGTGTATATGTGTGAGTTTTAATTTGTTAGGTGTTAAAGTCCAGCTAATATTAGGAAAAGTAATTTCTGCTGAGTGTAATTTGACCATAAATACTGATGCTGGAATATTCTGGCGCTTGAGTGTTAGTGTGTGAACATCTAGAGAAACTCTTGCGCATAACGCATGCATATATCACCGGTAAGGATGTATACCTCATACCTGTTTGTGTTAGTGTAAAATGGCTATCTTTGTAGTACTGGATGTATGTGCAAGGCCCTTATTCTGACACCTTCATATGGAAAGTAAACAGCAAATATGACAATGCAGATTGATAAAATGAATAAAAAAATACTTTTCAAAGATTTTTACTGTACCAAAGTAAACCATTAATACACCTTCATACATCAAAATCTACTTTGAAAAGTTACCATTTCAGAAGAGAGAAAAATGAAAATGACAATGGTTATCTTCAGGTTTTAGTTTAATAGAGAATTTATAATAAAATGAGGAATTTTCTGGGTGTTTATGTGTGTGTGTGTATATATATATGTGTGTGTGTGTCTATATATATAGACACACACACTGGTGAATATATGAAAAACCTAAAAATGTAGAAATACTAGTATTAGAGTAAGTAGTTGTGTCACTGCTGCATTTTCATTGTAAAATTTTTTATATTTTAAATAGACAAAGGAAAAAAATACAAGTGAAGATTACTCAGTATCGTGGATTTATCCTAATTCATTTGATCATTTTTTTTTTTTTTAAAGATTTTATTTATTTGACAGACAGAGATCACAAGCAGGCAGAGCAGCAGGCAGAAAGAGAGGAGGAAGCAGGCTCCCCGTGGAGCAGAGAGCCCAATGTGGGGCTCGATCCCAGGACTCTGGGATCATGACCTGAGCCGAAGGCAGAGGCTTAACCCACTGAGCCACCCAGGCGCCCCATATTTGATCATTCTCTTATTGGTAGATACTAAATTTCTAGTTCCTATTAAAGCCCTCAGAGCTTTGGAGAAAAGCTTACTTTTATGAACTCACATCAAAATTACACTATCCTTTTCATTTTCTACATGATAAACTAATTTCAAGTTTGCTTTCCCATCTTGCTAGCGGGGAAGGGTGTGCTGATATGTCCCTGGTAGACCTATTTTCGCTTGGGTTTGGTTACGGTTCATGGATGTTCCTGATTGGTGGACGTGGTGATTACAGAGAGGAGGTCATGTTTGTCAGAAAAATATTTGGTTCAGAAGGATTCTGCAGGCCTGTCTGGTGGCTAATGCCTATGGTGCTTCCAGAGGCCGGATGCAGCTTAGTCAGTGAAGGGAGTACGGAAAATAACCACTGCCCACAAAGAAGTTAAGACTTCCATTTGGGTTTCCAGTAGTTTTCTCCTTCCTCTTGCATTAATCCTGTCCCAAACAGGATGACTTCATTGTTTACTGTTCTTTAAGTTGCACTGATTGTCCATCAAAAGAAGAGAGGCCTGGACCAGGTTCTGAGAATGACTTCTTCCTTCTGAAACTCAGGCCCTGGTGAGCTTTGTAGCGTATGGAACACAGCCTGAAAATCTTCACTGAAGCACAGTTGGGGTCCTGGAGGGTTCTCTTTCTGTGGATTGGGACTCAGAAAAGGTAACCTTTTCCTCAACATCTGTGGGTAACAGGAGCTGACATAAGGCTTGAGGTTTCTACACATTGCTGGTGCAGTTGGCTGAGGGAGTGGGCTAGTTCTTCAGCTGACTGTGTGCTGTAGCCATGTGTATCTCAGTATGTACCTTCTTGAGGATCCCATTTTGCTATCAGAGCCTGGCAGACCTCATCCCACCTTTGCAGAACGTGAGTTATGTCCACCTGTGGCAGATCCTGCGACTGGTGTTGATGCTCAGGCCGAGGCTCAGAATAGTCCTTCAATTGCCATACTCCTGTGCCAGTCTGTTCTATGTGATTCCGGCATTTTTCTTGGTTTGGGAACCAGAAAAGGGTCTGAGTGTCTGAGAGGTCCCCTCCTGAAGTTGAGCGTATTGGTAGGTAGTTCCTAAGGGTCAGAGTAGAGAGAGAATCCCTGCGTAGCCTGTGTAGGCTGCACCATCATGACACTTGGTCCTTGGCTCACACAAGGGACAGGAGCAGGTAGAAATGTTTGGTTCCTGCTGAAAGAATTGGAGAAAGCAAATTGATGAGACCTGCCCAGGGGAGTGGACAAATGAATTTGGTACTGTTGAGCTGTCAGATCTGGTCTTCCATTTGGGCCATCTGCCAAGGAATTCATGGACTCAACTTCTGCTCTGCCCTGGGTATAGGGATCTTTGGTTCTGAAACCACATCTACATGAAGAAAAGAGAGAAGATACAGGACAAGTGATTGCGGCTCTGTTTTTCATACTGTGTAAATTGGAAAGGGGCTATTAATATAGGCCCCAATATCAGAAATATAAGTATTCCATATGTGTGAAATTCATTACTCTGGTTCATGTGTTCAGTATGTATGTGTGTGTGTATATATGTGTGTGTGTGTATGTACAAATGTGTGTGTATACACATAAAAACATAAATTGAGGTCATAACACTCAGCAATCAACGATCGAGGAATTGAAACTGGCTGAAAAGGGATATGATCTGGATCCTTTCCTCCCTTTAATTTCAACAGTGGATCAGAAACAAATTTTCTTGACAGGTTGACATTTTTCTCTTTGCTAACATGTGCATAAAAGTCCCTAAGTTACATACACATGTATAAATCTGATCAAGGATTGTTTCTGTGCTGATAAACTGGTGATTGCTGCTTTGTCATGAGCATTTAACACATACTAAACCACCGTCTCCCTAACTTTAGAAGGTACCCAATGAGAGTGATTTTGTTCTCCCAACTGGAAGACATGGGACTAAGTATATAGAGTTCTGGGGGTGTCACAAATTGGGGGAGGGGAGGTGGGCAGGGTATCTAGTTGGTAGAGGCCAGGAGTGCTGAAAATACCTACTAGGCACAGGACAGCCTCACAATAAAGGAATTATCGGACCAAAATGGCAGTTCCAACTGTAGAAAACTTGACACAGGGTGTTCTCAAAATAGATACTAACTTTCACATTTCCTCACTATTTGCGGCTGGTGATTCTAAATGGGTATACCACTGACAAGAGTTCTTCATTTTGCAGGGGTGGGACTTGTAGTGCTCGATGTTTACCATCCCATACCTTTACATAGCCTTGATGATTGTGATAATCTAAGATAGGTCAATTTTTTCAGCAACCCACGGGGGGGTAATATCACATATTTCATGTCACAGACACAGAACTTACTTGAATTCTTGGTTCCTGAATGCCTGTTTTTTTGGCCAGTTTTTTCCTGGTTGTAATATCAAGCATTCGGTTCCTCTCAAAGGCTTGAAGTAGGATTGTGATTGAGATCTTGGGACAGATGTCCAGTCTTGTCTGGTTGCTGTTGGTAAGTATTCTAAAGGAGAACATGGGAGCAGAAGATATCTTTTAGAACAGTTTTCATGTTTAAACTGGAAACTTGAGCCTGGTAAGGTCATGCTGATTACACTTATTCTCCTTGAATCCCCGATGGTGACAGAGAGGATGCTTGGAATCGAAGGACCAAAAGGCCCAGAACCTTGCCTGCTGAGAACCTGTCTGTCCTAGCAGCTATGGGACTGTGCTTATCTTTCTGACACTAGGGTGGCCAGAACAAGCTATAAGTGCCTCTCAAGATAACGATTTATTTATTTTTTTGAGAACATGGGCACGACATGCCGAGTTGTTTCCATTTTCACTGGGACCCGCTGAAGAAATGCATTTGAGCCAGTGGTTTTTTTTTTCACCTTGAGTCCAAGACTGATAATGGTGTTGTCCTTGGGTTTTGTCTTTTCCTGAGGAGCATCCCAATTCCAATTGTCTCTGTTTCTATCTGTGGTTTTTAAACCAGACCTAAGTGGGAGAAGAAGATGTGAAAGTCATGTAATTCAATCTGTGTTGGTCCAAATATCAGTATAATTAAAGTTGATTTTATCAACTACCATTGTGATAATATCCATAAGAAAAAGTGATGTATTATCCTAGGAGTTACATTACTATTAGCTTACAATTCAGGAGAGCATTTCTTTTATCACATCATGGTATCTCAAGAAAAATTCCGACTTAAAAGACACTGTCAGTTCTATTGCAGGAGGTCAATATTTCTTTTTCTCCCTTTCCAAACTCTCCTAACAGGTCTTCAATCTGTGAATGTCTTCTTGGCTTACCATCTGTTTATAAGAAACACCATTTTATAATGTGTAATACATATAGAATTGATTGTGGAAAAGAGTTTCCTTTTTTTTAAGTATGTATGAGTGTGGGGCACCTGGGTGGCTCAGTGGGTTAAAGCCTCTGCCTTCGGCTCAGGTCATGATCCCGGGGTCCTGGGATTGAGCCTCACATCAGGTTGTCTGCTCAGCTGCTTCCCCCCTGCCTGCCTCTCTGCCTACTTGCGATCTCTGTCAAATAAATAATAAAATAAAAAAAATCTTAAAGTATGTGTGAGCAGGGTGGGGAGAGGTAGAGGGAGAGAGAGAACCTTTTTTTTTTTTTTAGATTTATTTATTTATTTTGGAGTGTGTGAGCCAGGGGGAGGGGCACTAGAAGAGGGTGAGAAGCAGTCTCCCTGATGAGTGGGGAGGCCTACCCAGGGCTCAGTCTCACAACCCTGAGATCATGACCTGAGCTGAAATCAAGAGTTGGACACCACCGACTGAACCACCCAAGTGCCCCAAGAATATCTTTAAATGGAGAGTAAATTAGCAAAGTTGAGCTGTACTAACACTCCTCAATATTCCCTCTTACCTATAATCAGCAACAGATAAAAGAGACTCCTGGGAACTTGTACACCTTGCTGTGCAACTTGTCACATATAAAACCTATGGAACTCCTTGTTTCCTCATTTCTGGAGTAGGGTTTGCAATGTACTTTCTAATTACTTGTTTTATTTTGATAATTTGTGATAAGATTTAGTGTTAATGACCACCAATATTTAATAAACCACTCCTTTATCCAGGCATTGTGCTAAAAGGTTATCTGTGCTCTAAATTAAAATGTTTCCAGTTAAGTCTTAAGCACATCACCAGATAGTCCCATGGGATCCACTTTTATTACTGGGATTTGAGTAAACTGTCTCTTTACACCTAGAACAAATGCGTGAAAAGTAAAATATTTCTCCCCAGCATCCTTCAGACAAAGGACCTTAGAGCCAATGGCTAATTGGAGGCTCTCTATATATAGACACAAAAATCTGAACTGATTATTTTCCTGTAAGAGCACATTTTTACTGATCTTCATTGTTTTAAATGCTGTCTCACCAGGTATAATTATATTGTCTACAATTATCGCCTTGCTAACTGAAGAAATCCAACTTAGTTTCATTTTCATATCAGTAGCTCTATTCAAATAATACAATATGGGATTTTATTTCGTATACTCCTTTTTTTTTTTTTTTTAAAGATTTTTTTTATTTGACAGATAGAGATCACAGGTAGGCAGAGAGGCAGGCAAAGAGAGAGGGGGGCGGCGGGAAGCAGAGCAGAGAGCCCGATTAGAAATCTCTATTTCAGAGCCTGAAATAGAAACCTATGCTTACCTATGCCGCTGAGCAGAGAGCCCGATTCAGGGCTTGATCCCAAGACCCTGGGATCATGACCCGAGCTGAAGGCAGAGGCTTTAACCCACTGAACCACCCAGGCGCCCCTATGTCGTATACTTCTGTGTATGAATCACACTTCGGGTATTAAAAAAAAAAAAAAACTAGCCTGAAAATTGGGAACGTACGTGAGTTCTTGCCCCATGGTTTCTTTATAACTACATATTAATCCTCATCCTGCAGTATTTATCAATTAAAAATTTTGTTTTTAAGTAATCTCTATACCCAATGTGAGACTCGAATTCACAGCTCCATGATCAAGCATTGCTTCTCTACCAACTGAGCCAGCAAGGTGCCCCGGTACATTTCAATACTTAATGATACCTTATCATTAACATAGTGTTATAATTTCCTAAATTATGTAAATCTTAAAAACTTACCTCCTATTGGGAGAGCCTGAACCAATCTGTGTATTCTCCTGCCATCAGTGAAGATACCCAGCCAAAATTTCCACAATTGGTAAAAGATATAAACGCGGTTCTTGCTTTTAATATACAACAAAAAGCCCCTGAGCAACATACTGGACATAAGAATGGCTTGGAAGTCCCGAGCCCAGCCTTTCTCTTTACCTTTAATCTGACAGATAGTGAAGTAGAAACCTATGCTTACCTGAATTTTGGAATCCGAAATAACAATTTCTTTGGCCCATTGTTTCCTGGTAGCTCTGTCAGGGTAAGGGTTTGTTTAAACCATTCTTGGAGGATATCCTTTTGACTCTGGTTGTAAACAATCCTGCCTTGCCAGGTTTCTTTTTGTAGTATGCCCGATGAAGAGAAAATGGGAAGAGGGGTATGGAGGATATGTTCATGGATTAAAAACTCTGTGTAAACAAGTCTTCACTTTTTTTTTCCAGGTTGAAAGCCTATAGGTTCAACAATGATTCTCTATTTTTACTTTAGGGGTACAGCTAAAGTCATGCTGAATTGGAGACATGTATGTTAAGTATGTACGTATAATAGAAAAATGACAATCTGTGATATGAGTTACTGAAAATACGAAAAATTACTCAGAGAAAATAGGCAGCAATAGGAGCTGGGAAACTTAATGGAAATAAACAAGTAAAACCTTAAGAAATTGAGATAAATTACACAGTAGCTGGTACTTTGTGGTAAAATACATTTTAATATGAAACATTAGGTTTTCCATGTGTATTTTCTCCATTTACAGCGTCAACTTCAGAACTTTTGACAACCGACTTGTGGGACTTATGGCTCTTATTTTAAATTTGAAATTCCAGTCTCCAACTTGAAAGCACTTTTCACTCCCCTGACACAGCTTACGGATGCAAACAGCTCCTGCTCCAACAATATGCTTCTCTAATTATGATTGTGTTTTTAACTTTTATAAACTCTTGAAAATAAAGCATGTGGCATTATCCAAGAGCAAATTGCAGATGAAAACTTACCGCTTTTAGTGCTGTTCAAATCCATCTTGGGAAGAGCTGCCTGGATCTCACAGAGGTGAGTGGGCAACTGAGCAGGACTCAAAAACACACCTTATCAACACCCAGGGTGACCCACCCATTTTTTAAATGCCCTTCTATTTAATCCCTTCATTAAATGTTTAGCACTTTAGAAAGAAACTTGAAGTAATCAGATTAAGAAGTACAGATTCCACCAGGCAATTTTACATCTCTTCTGACATCTTTCCAAATATGACTTAGAATCTGTGCTCTCTAGTTTACATACACATACACACATTTCTAAGTGTTTTGTTTTCCACAATGTTTTAGTACTCTATTTTGGCTTGATGATGATATGATATTGTACGGATATACATATGTCACTTGATATTTTTCCTGAGTTCTTACTGAAGCACTTTTAAAAAATTCTGTTCAGTTAGCCACTGTATAGTAAGTATATCATTAGTTTTTGATATGTGTTCAATGATTCATTAGTGAAACACTTTTTTAAATTTTTTTTTTTTAAGATTTTATTTATTTATTTGACAGAGAGAGATCACAAGCAGGCAGAGAGGCAGGCAGAGAGAGAGGAGGAAGCAGGCTCCCTGCTGAGCAGAGAGCCCGATGCGGGGCTCGATCCCAGGACCCTGAGATCATGACCTGAGCCGAAGGCAGCGGCTTAACCCACTGAGCCACCCAGGCGCCCCTTTTTTAAAAAGGTATTATTTATTTATTTGAGAGAGCGTGAGCGGAGGGGGAGTGGGAGGCAGACAGAGACTCAGGCTCCGGCTCCCCGCTGAGCAAGGAACCGCACACTAGGCTCCATCCCAGGGGCCCGGGATCATGACCTGAGTGGAAGGCAGATGCTTAACTGACTGAGCCACCCAGGCACCCCAAGACACTTTTCTTTCCATCATTGATAGGAAGGTGTACATGCCATCTTCACTAGTCTGTACTCCGTAGTTATTTAAAAAAAAAATAAGAATCTAGGTTTCAAGGTATTTTGTTGATTGAATTATACAATCAGTTGGGTTTAAATAAAGGAGATTATCCTTGATAATCCAGGTGGGGCTGATAGAATCATGGAAAAGTCTTTTTTTTTTTAATATTTATTTATTTGACAGAGATCACAAGTAAGCAGAGAGGCAGGCAGAGAGAGAGAGAGAGAGAGAGGGGAAGGAAAGCAGGCTCCCCACCGAGCAGAGAGCCTGATGTGGGACCTGATCCCAGGACCCTGAGATCATGACCTGAGCCGAAGGCAGAGGCTTAACCCACTGAGCCACCCAGGCATCCAGAATCATGGAAAAGTCTTAAGAGCAAAGCTGGGCATTCCTGGTGGGAAAGTAAGGTGCAGCTGTGGAAAGTAGCTTCATTCACATAAGAGTTTCAGCCTTCCGCAGGGTCTGCCCCAGAAATCTCATTCTTGCCTATCCAGGTGTTACAATTGTATAAGCCCATAATAACAAAAGTCTATATATGTTTATATACATGAACACACATGTGTATGTATAATTTCACTAGTTTCCTATGAGTTCCGAATGCTACTGATCCTGTTTCTCTGGCTGAGACTAAATGATACAGGTGTTAGCACTAGAGGTAGTTCTATAAGAACAGACTTATAGATAAATATTTGTATATATTATATATAATTTAAATATATATAAATATAAATAAGTACTTGGGTCACCTGGCCAGAATCAAAGCCATGTGAGGTGGTTGCTGAGGTCAAAGGAAATACTGTTAATATTAAACTTTTAATACCAGCTACTACCTTGTGACCATTTGCAGAATTGAGGATATACTAGTTTTGAGAGTTTTGCTATGAATCTGTATATGTGGTAAAATATTTTGTTTTCTTCCCACAGTTATCCCCAATAATCCATTAATAATAGTTAACTTTATTATTATTTCAAGTAGGCTCCATGCTCAACTTGGGGGTCTGAAATCATGACCCTGAGATCAAGAGTCACATGCTCCACCCGCTGAGCCAGTAGGCATCCCAGTAATAGTTCACTTTAAAGATTTTTCATTTTATTTTTTTATTGTAGAGAGAAATAGCACGAGCAGGTGGAGGGGCAGAGGGAGAAGGAGAATGCCAAGCAGACTCCACACTGAGCACAGATCCCCACATGGGGCTTGAGCCCAGGATCCTGAGATCATGACCTGAGCAGAAATCAAGAGTCAGATGCTTAACGACTGAGCCACCCAAGCACCCCAATAGTTCACTTTAAATCACTGTATTTAAGGTGTATCAAAAGAGAATGATGCACATCACTCAAGGAGGTTGTGTCTTCTTCTTGGGAAAGGCTTCTTAGTGTGTTTCTACTATAGGCAGGATAGTTGTACTATATTAGGCAGAAATATCACTTTTTTTTATTTGGAAGTCATATATGGTTTCAGGAGAGGTGTATGGCTTACACAGCTCAACAACATGTAGACAGAAATGACTAGTTTTATGTGTCAGTATGGCTAATCTATAGAACTTATTCTCTCATCTAGTTGTTTCTGTGAAGGTATTTTGTAGAAGTGAGTAAAGTCCACAATCATTTAACTTAAAGGGAGATTATCCTATATAATCTGGCTGGGCCTAAGTCAATCAACTGAAAGACCAATGGAGACTTCCCTGTGAAGGCATTGTTCCTGTTAATTGATGTTCAGCTCATGCTCAAGAGTTCAGCCCATACAAGGAATTTTGGAATTGCCTAGTGAGTCTCTAAAGTCCCATAGGCTAATTCCTTGCAATTAATCATTATATATACTGATTCTGTTTCTCTAGTTGGATGGCTGAACTCTGCCTTATTTGGAAATGATGACATTTAACAGGGAAAAAGTGTATATTTGGATTTGTCACAGAGACAAACCATGGGTGGTGGAAAACTTTGTTGAATCCTAGAAAAATGCCTACTCGTGTTACACCACTATAAATTTTTTTGGTAAAGCTATGTTAGCTGCGAAAACCTGGAAGGCAGAAAATAGGTGAAAGCCACTTGTGCCTTGAATTATGGATAACATAATTTTCTGTCATTATTTATTTATTAAAATAAAGATTCTATTTATTTGACAGAGAGACAGTAAGAGAGGGAGGGATACAAGCAGGGGGAGTGGGAGAAGGAGAAACAGACTCCCCGCCGAGCAGGGAGCCCGAGGTTGGGCTCCATCCCAGGATCCTGGGATCATGACCTGAGCCAAAGGCAGACACTTAGCCATCTGAACCACCCAGGCGCCCCATTTGGCCACTGTTGCCTGGGACCATCTAGAAAGAAATGAGCTCAGAAAGGAATGTGTTAATAAAGGCATAATCTATTACTATTGAAAAAAAAAGAAAGGAATGTGTTGTTCAACAGGAAGAAGGGTAGAAGAATTCATGAACTTCAGGGTAAGGGGTACAGGTAGATTTTATACTCATTTAAATGAAGACATAAAAAGTTGGAGACCTACTTTTTAAGAAAAATTTTATGCATAGTTAAGAAATGCAAAAATCAGGGGCGCCTGGGTGGCTCAGTGGGTTAAGCCGCTGCCTTCAGCTCAGGTCATGATCTCAGGGTCCTGGGATCGAGTCCCGCATCGGGCTCTCTGCTCAGCCAAGAGCCTGCTTCTCTCTCTCTCTCTCTGTCTGCCTCTCTGCCTACTTGTGATCTCTGTCAAATAAATAAATAAAATATTAAAAAAAAAAAAAAAAGAAATGCAAAAATCAAAGCTGGGTTGTGATTTAAAACCTTTGGTCTATGGCAAGGATTGCATTGAAACTTCTACCAGTAAGTCATTTCTCTATTATTTAAGCATTCCTATAAACTGCAACGGGGGGAAAAATGAAGTGTGCTTTTGCCACAGACAACTGATAAGCTCGAGATATTTTAGTTAAGATGAGAGAGAAATTAGGCGTAATGAGTTAGGGGGTGAGCTAACTGCACCCAGAAGTAAATGGAATCAGGGTAATTGGTTCGTACTTCTGTTTTCCTTTTTCTTTTTTCTTTTCTTTTCTTTTCTTTCTTTCTTTTTTTTTTTTTATTAATACTGCAGTCTCTAGGGTCCCTACTAATGAGGCCAAGCAAGATAAGGGACGATCAAGGATCTGGTCTGGGTACTTTAGCCAGGAAGCAGAAATTGATCTAAAAAGGGGGGAAGCATGCTCCCTTAAAGGTCTACGCCTAAACATCTCCCCAGCCGAATCTTGCTACTGCTCTGTTCCAACGGATGCCATCTCCCCCCTCTTCTCCACAGATGAGAGGATGCTCACTACATGGGTCCAGTCCCTATTTCAGCTGCCTCATAGCCTGGGCTTTTGCTCTTTGAGATCTTGATGAAGGAACTATAGTGGGATCTTCTCGTTGCTTTTTTTTATTTGAGTTGTTTCTAGTTTTAAGCTATTACATATAAAGCCACTGTGAATATTTCTGTGTAAATGGAGGTTTCATATTGTGTCTGGTGGAGAAGGGTAAGATTATTTGGTGTACTTTAGAGATGGAAGCTAATAACTTTGACCAAACATATGAACCATGGTGTATTTAATAGGGTCCACTTATTTCATGCCCAGCCTCATGTCACTAGCCCCGTTAGACCTTGTCTTCCAGGGGGACTGGACTTCACGAATTATTGATTTCAGGCTTTGCCCTGTGATTTCTTTCAGCCAGTGAGATAGGAATGGGTTTAAGGAAGCAGTCTGTACCATCTTTGAGCAGAATCCTCCATTTTTGGGGCCATTGCTCTTTTCTCACTGCCATGACTCTTCTCTGTCCTACATAATGATGATCCCATTAAGCTGAATCCCAGAAGGATGAGAAATAGACTTTTGTTGAGGTAAGTCACTCGTGTTTGGAGGTCACTTATTGCCATGACAGAATTGAGGCTAAGGTGGATGTACAAATTTGGTTTTTGTATCTTAATCTCTGAGATCAGAGTTAAGGCTTTAAACAATTATCTGAATATTCCAAGAAACCAGTTTTTATAATTTTTATAGCCCCTTCTCTTTTAACTGCAGTAAATTTCCATGAAATTTAGAAGGGCATGAAATTCATTCTCTAAACAGAAAGTTCCAAGAGACTTACCCTATCTCAGGTGTGAAACCTAAGGGGGCACTAGAAGGATGGGATCCATTTGGTTGAAGATCATGGGAAGTTATTTGCTCAGCTGGTCATGTGACCTGCAGAAAATGAGGGAATCTCCCTGGACCTGACACTCAGAATGTTGCGTACATGTGCAAGAAAGGAGGGAATCCATATGTGTCCTTCATCCTGGAAAAGATGTTTACTTGTTCTTTAAGAAGAAAGGACACAAAGAATTAAAGACCTCCCTGGATTTCGTTATCCGGTTACCCTGATCGGTTTATTAAAAACTGGAGACAAATTCACAGTCTCAGGGCCAATAGAAGGGGGAATTTGGTTCAGAAAGTAACTGAGATGACATAGTTTTGGGCCTCGTCAGAGGGGGTGAGGAGTTCTCTCCCTGGTGGCAGAAGGGACAGAGTGATGTCAGGACGTAGACAGTGGGTTGAGCGTGTGAAAAATGAAGGCTATCTTTCCCAGGACTGTGGTGGTGCAATGCCCTTTTCTAGAACCACAGCCTCTTCCAGTAGAGGCAGTGGCCCTATGGTTTACATTTGAATCAAGGCCTCCTCAGAATCTGACCCATTTGCAGTCCCCTGACCCTTGTTCACTAAGACGCCCTTTCTGTCCTACAAGAGGCTCCCAGCCATCCCACCCACACAGTGCATCTTTCCTACAACCGTTCCTTTGCTCAAGCTGCCCCACCAGGTGAGGTAATGACACACTTTCTGATACCCCAGATATCGATTTCTTCTATGCACACAGTTCTTAGGTAATTGATATTCACAGATTTGACCACGGATTGTTGTAGGACCCTAACTATTTCATTTAACTTCCCTAATGCTCATTTGATCCCATCGGCTCTAATTTCACTGCAGCAGTAGCCTGGAAGGTGTCAACCCCGAGTGGGGCTCCAGCTAAGAAGGAAGATGCACTTGTGTGGGACACTGTGGTCAAAGAGACCTTAAGTGACAGGGGGAATGGAATCCAACCCTGTTCCCCCAATAGAGTGACAAGGATCCCGCATGGCACAGCCCCTGTAGGAGAGGGACAGGGAGGAGGGCACCTTTCCAGCCAGCATTTTCCTGATGGCCCTGCCCCAGGCTGCAGGGGTCGAAGGGACTGTTCTGACCCTTTTGAGGGCCTGCCATCAGTGTTCCCGGTCCTGCTGCTGAGTTCCTTGCGCATCTTCCTAATCCCCCATGGTTTGGCATTTGTTACTCTTGAAGGAAGTCCTTATAGGATTTCCACTGAGGCCGGGTGATTTTGGGGTGAGGTCACGGAAACAGACATTTTTCTCTGGATTTTGTGCTACCACATACAGGGATGATTCTATGATTGGTATTTTAATAAATCTTATCTTTAGGAACCAAAGCTTGAGCAAGGCCGGTGCCATAATTGTGAAGGAGAAGCCGTCACCTGTGTTGGTCAGGAGAGAAGACAGTTGGTATTTTGTGGTTTAGACAATGTTCTAGTTTGTCTGTTCTGCAGAAGAACACCAAGACATAACTGAGGGTACCAGGCCTGGTCCTGGCCATCGGGTGCGGCTTTGCTCTTTCTCATACATTTCATCAAGAAGTAGGGGCAGGAGGTGAGCCGGAGAATTGCAGCTCATCTGCTGGAGCCATTGTGCTGTCTGCTCTCAAGTATGGGTCTGGAGTAAAGACGGAAAAGAAAAGTGTTGTCAGAAAATAATGGAGCCATGAGGAGTCCAACTGGGGGAGGAGGGAAACCTGGGCTGGTGACATCCAACCTGCTGCAAAGGGAAGAACCAGTGTGCAGGCAGCCACGGTGCTCTGGGGCATTCCCCTGAGAACCACCTCTTTCCATTCTCTCCCAATGTCTGACCCTTCTCTACCTTCCCCTCTCTCCAACTCTCTTCCATCTATTGCTGTCCCCTCCCTCTCTCACATCGGCCATCTCAGTCCTGGAAGATGCTGAAATGGCAGCTTAGGGCTGGTAAGTGCTGAGCTTCCTCACTGCTAGATGCCGCCTGGGGAGGGTGAGGGGGTAGAGGAGGCTGAGCAGTGACCCCATTGGAACACCGCAGCATCTGTCCTGTAGCACATCTAGGAATATTCCAAAGAGATAGTGGAACTGATACAAAACAGAAATTTCTACTATGGAAAGCATTTTGAGTAAAATATTCACAGCACCGAAAAAGTACTTCAATTCAGGGAAAAAAAAATTGGCTCTTACCCTAAATAAATGTCAAAGCCATTCGTGACTTTAGAGAATAAAATGGCAGTTGTACGCTGGATCCAGTAGGAGTGTGTGTGCCTATGTGTGCACACGTATTTCTTGGATAAACGTTGGGTGCCAAGTTGACTATTGAGTCATTCTCGCCTGTGCCCAGTGAATTGAGTCTCTTAGAGACAAATTTCCTCATGAGTTTACGTTGTATCTTTGTAAAACAAGTCTTATCCAGTTTTTGGGGGTGGCACCTGAGGACTTTTTTCTCCTCCAGGAGGGCACACCTGTTTCCTAGATTTTATTCTCAAGCTCTTAAGAAGAATGACGAGGAAAGATGTTGGTAATCACTGAATGTTAGCCTTGGAGGCCTCCTTTAATTGATGAATGGACAAATAAAATGTGGCGTATTTTACAATGCAATATTATTCAGACATGTAAATTAATGAAATACATGCTATTAACACGGGTGAACCTTGCAAACATTACGCTGAATCAAGGAAGCCAGACACAGAAGGCCACCTTTTGTTTGATTCCATTCCTACTGAAATGTCTGGGGTAGACAGATACATAGAGGCAGAAAGTAGGTGTGTAGTTTCCACTACCTGCTAAGGGAGGAGGGAGAATGGGACTGAGCGCTGGTTGATAGAGGATTTCTCTTTAAAGATGATAACAATTTTCTAAAATTAGCCAATGTTGATGGTTGTACAACTCTTCCAATATGCTGAAAACCACTGGATTGCACACTGTAAAAGGATACATTTTATGGTGAATAAATTACATCTCGATAAAATTACATCTCCATTCTCTGTTATCAAATGGAGAACAACTCATAGAAAGACAGTATAATGGAAAGGGCCGTGAAATGTTTACCCTCCAAGTAAGTGAATGTGTGGAGGAAACTTTCCAAAAACAGTTCACATTGAAAAACTGCTTCCAATGAACATGTAAATTAAGGAGTCACACACTATTATCAAATTTAAGGCCATTGCTATTAATGGTTGTCAACGTACTGTATTCACAGGGCACACATTTTAGATTAAAATAATCTCATTTGCTGTAACTTGAGTACTTATATAACATATCTTTGGCCAGAAAAAAAATTTTTTTAATGCATTTAATTGTGTGGATAACTCCAAAGAAGATACCGACAAATATTGGAAATTTCTTTTTTCTCCTTTCTAATTATTTATTTATTTATTTATTTTAAAAGATTATTTATTTATTTGACAGAGAGATCACAAGTAGGTGGAGAGGCAGGCAGAGAGAGAGGAGGAAGCAGGCTTCCCACTGAGCAGAGAGCCCAATGCGGGGCTTGATCCCAGGACCCTGAGCCCATGACCTGAGCCGAAGGCAGAGGCTTAACCCTCTGAGCCACCCAGGTGCCCCTCTTTTTATTTATTTATTTGAGAGACTGAGATCACAAGCAGGCAGAGAGGCAGACAGAGAGAGGAGGGGAAACAGGTTCCCTGCTGAGCAGAGAGCTCAATGTGGGGCTCTATCCCAGGACTCTGAGATCATGACCTAAGCTGAAAGCAGAGGCTTTAAACCACTTAGCCACCCAGACGCCCCAAATATTGGAAATTTCAAAAGCATGGAATGCATAATACAATCTGATTAATGTTGAAAATGAAAGGACATTAAAACATAACTCAAAAGCGTCCATTCATTTCCAGTGGTTCACTTTCTTTTTTCAAAAAGAAAATAACATCAATATATGGAATGTCACTGTGTTTATTAGCCAAGAGATAGTGCATGTGATTATGAATAAGTATTAATGTTAAACTTAGGAAGTATTGCCCTAAAAATTATGAAAATATATTTTACCAATCACTAACATTGGTAACAATAATTTTATTCAAATTAAGTTTCTATTAATCAATATTTTAATAGTACTACCTCATTATATTGATAAAATATAATTATTAATTATTTCATAACCCTGTCTCAATAATATGAGCCCAGATGATATAAATATATGAATAAATTTAGAATTTATGATATGTTTCCTATTAGAACACTCAGTTATAATTGTTTAATATTTTTGTTAATTATTATATCATTTAAATTATAGTTATTATTATATCTTTTAAAGTTACCCTTTTATTTTAGATGCTTTCACATTGTTCTGGTTTCCTAAGATATTCATGCCACTTTTCTCTTGACTTCCAGACTTCATAAAAATCAACATATCACTGAATCCTGCTGTCTTAAAATCTGAGGCCTCTCACTGTCTGGGTGCTACCGGAAGATATGTAAGTTCTATTGTCAATCATATTTTATTTGTAGTATTCAAATTAAGAAGTTCAAAATAAAAAGTGAAATTCCCAAGAATGTGAATTTTATTAAATTTATTATAAATTATAAAATTCACATTTTATTAAAAGGATCCTGAGATCCTTCAGAACTCTCTCATGTGTGTATGACCATGGGGGGCCGGGGCATTCCTCCATGAATAAATTGGGGAAGCTGGGATGCTAATAACATGCGAGAAAGTGTGAGGCCCTGGGCACTTGACATAAGTGGACAGAAATAACATAATGTGTTCAGATCTTAAGATTTCCATTGCACAAACTTTATGTCCTATCACATCTTCTTATCTCATCTTGTATTCATTATAGCACATACCTTACTGTTTATTGCTAATAATCTAGGGTAACACTTTCTTCATATTCCTTAGAACAGAATGCATACTATTTATGAATAAATATATATGTATATATATTTATTTATAGAACACTTATGCACTTATATATTCTGATAATATTCTTCTTTTATTATTTTTTATTCTTCTGTTATTTTGTCTCAGAAAAGACCAGTTGGGGCGCCTGGGTGGCTCAGTGGGTTAAAGTCTCTGCTTTCGGCTCAGGTCATGATCCTGGGGTCCTGGGATCGAGCCCCGCATCGGGCTCTCTGCTCAGCAGGGAGCCTGCTTCCTCCTCTCTCTCTGCCTGCCTCTCTGCCTACTTGTGATCTCTGTCAAATAAATAAATAAAATCTTAAAAAAAAAAAAAAAGAGAAAGAAAAGACCAGTTGCCTTTCTGAAACCTGAAGTGTCCCAAATATTCTAACAATTCTATAAATTAGATATTCTATTTGATAATATTCTATCAGTTAGAAGAAATATGTAAAGAATGGTTTAACCAAATAATCACCCCTCAATTCTAAAATCTCTCCTCCTTTCTGATTTTGTTTTTCTTGATTATTTACATATCTCTCAGTCCACTGAGGAAGTACAAAGTATCATTAAAGAAAATGCTCCTATCTGCTGAAACTCAGATTCCATATTTTGTTTTAAGGCACCTTGGTTAATGCAGTTATTTAAAAAAGTTTTTGTTTTTTAGAACAAACCATGAAGTCATGCTGAATAGCTTTTTATTTATTCTGGAATGTATATTCACTTGCTACATGACTTTCCCCCCAACATCTGATTCTAAGACATCCTTAAGTTGAATTCAACATCCTAATCAAAATTCACAAACTTACGCGCACATCAAGAGGAATACCAACTAAAGTTACGAAGAAAGACATAACTGGGGGGCGCCTGGGTGGCTCAGTGGGTTAAAGCCTCTGCCTTCGGCTCGGGTCATGATCCCAGGGTCCTGAGATCGAGCCCCACATCGGGCTCTCTGCTCAGTGGGGAGCCTGCTTCGTCCTCTCTCTGCCTCTCTGCCTACTTGTGATCTTTCTGTCAAATAAATAAAATTAAAAAAAAAAAAAAAGACATAACTGGGAATAGGGTACCAAAGGGAGGGGCGGACACAGTGCCCAGAACGGTGAGCTCACAAACAGTTCTTCCCTGGGAGCTTGTTTGTCTGGGCCCATGTTAGGCTTAGTCCTGGACACCATCTGGGCACTCAGGCACCTTTGATATTGAGGGACACTTCATGTAAATCAGTACTCAGTGATGTGTCTGGGTGTCAGGTCTCACCTTGGGTCATGTCAGGGGTGCAGGGCATTGGGCCTGGCCGTTATGACAATCTGTTCAGGTACAGGTTGTATCAGGAAGCCTCCAGGCAGAGACCGTGCTAGATAGTCACTTAGGATGAAAATACAGCAACCTGGGGCGCCTGGGTGGCTCAGTGGGTTGAGCCTCTGCCTCAGCTCAAGTCATGATCTCAGGGTCCTGGGATCGAGCCCTGCATTGGGCTCTCTGCTCAGCAAACTCTTGCAAAGAGGTGACCCTGACCGGTCAGTTTGATTCTCGATGCTTGGCGCAAAATAAAGCTTTGCTTGACCTTCGCTTTGTATCAGTCTCACTCCTTTGATTACGGACCCTAACAGAAATAAAATTCCTTCAGAGAGGATGGATGCTCTGAGGCCCTGAATAGGGAGAAGGAAGGGCGGGGATGAGTGAGCGAGCACAAATGCTAGCCTGCGGTGGTCAGGAAAGGCGCTTCCAGAAGTCAGGGCAGCGCTGGTATCTCAATGAAGAAGGCAGCACCCATCTGTCTGGGGGAAGGTGTTCCTGGCAGAGGAAACAGTGTGGGATCTGAGACAAAACAAACAGACAAACAGACAAAAACTGACCTTGACATATTAACAGAACGTTAGGAAGCTTAGAGTTCTAAACTGTCCATGAACCTTCGTTCCAGCTGTCACTGGGCTGGCAGGCAGTGGCTGAGGGTGGATGGGGCCATCTACGAGGGACAAAGGTTGACAGCTTGGCCTTTGATGTCCTTTCCAGCCCCAAGGCCAGACTTGTGATGGGGACAGGAGGTGAAGGGCACAGAATAGAGCAGTGGGTCAAGGTCCTAAAAACGTCTGTTAGAGTCATCATAATCCTGCTGGGAGCTGGCCTGGCTGGAGTGCTGGGTTTGTCCAGTGAATTTGGGAGGGGCCCGCCTCGGACACCTTTCAGAGATAAGACTGAGATTCGGTCTGAAGGATCATCCCAGGGAGCTTAGCTTGTGGACAGTGAGAAGCGCTTGGCCTTAGGGTTAAATATGAGTTCAGTGTTTCTCTTACGCAATCTGATGACCCCATTTTTTCTGTGCCAACCTAAGTGAAATGTATCCTTTGAAAGGCTGGTTCTGGCATGTGTGGTGGTGGAGAGCCACATCAGGCTTCTGGTGGTGGAGAACACTGACTCCCAAGTGCAGGAAACTGGCTCACCTCTAAGAGCTGGTACCCCGTGCCACAGTTCCACTCCGAGGGTAAGGGGTGAAGGTAGTGGCATCAATACAAGTACGCGTGATGACTAGTGAAGAAAGGGATGCTTGGCCATACAAAATGTTTCATACCCTTACCCTTTCTTAAGTCAAAACTTGATCTTGTTAAACATATTAATGTTGTAACTAGAGTAGCTCAGCTCTTGTTATATCTGAAATAAATGTTGCATTCCAAATCTGGAGAGCCCACTCCTGTAAAATTCCCTCTTAGCGTTCATGGTATGGGGCCTTGTCAAACAAAGACAACCAAAATTCTGTTCTTACTTACACAGCAGCAAAGAAAGCAGAAGAAAGAAAAAAGTCTCATTTTAAGAAAAAAGGAAATTCTGTTTCCGATGATGTTAGTGGACTTGTTAGTAGCCACAAAATACCACCTACAAATAGAGCAACAGGGAGACGCTGAATTTCGAGAGCCACACCCACTGTTCTAGAGCACAGGCTAAGAATTACAATCCTATCAAGTTCCCACATGGGGCAGTGAGTGGTCTGAGTGAAAGCTTTTCCGGGCCACCCATGGCCAGGGGGAGGCAGACATCTTGCCACGCTCTGAACTAACACCGGTGATACCGAATTGGATGTGAGGACTCGGGCAGAGGGAGCATCCCTGGGTTTCAGCTGTCAGTGTTGCAGAGCAACACAAGTTAATTTCCAGTGTTGCTTTATGGGCCCTCTCCCCTCTGTTCCCATGGTTACCTCCAAAATGTTTTTGCCACTTGCAGAAAGAACCTCTGGTTCTAATTAGGACTGCATTTGCTCGTTTGCTGGTTACACTCCCATCGTTTCTTACCCACTCTCGGTGAGCCGGGAATGGCCGACTTCCTCTTCCCTGACCTTGCTCAGCTCCCGGGCCTGTTCCTGGGATCTGCACTCAAGGCTGAGCCCCTTCCCCCTGTGCCTGCTGAGGTCTGGCTTTGCCCTCGGAAGAGTGTGCTCGTAGGCCTCCAACCTGTGCACATGTGGCCCAAACGCATGCACTTGCAGTCTCTGGAGCAGCTCCTCTTGAGTAAATGACCATTTCCCTCCACGAGAGGTCCTCGTACTGCCTCTGGTTGCCAACCAATAACAGCTTCCGCAGAGGCGAGGCCAGGCCAGGCAGCTTTTCAGAGAAGGGGAAATGAGTGGAATTTCGGGGCGGATGTCCCAGACTGAGTGCTGATAACTTAGAAGGGGATCATAAAAACAGCAACTTCTTTTATCATGTGCTAAGAATTCTCTGCAAGTTCGTTTCGTTTAACCTGAGTACCTCGGTCAGAGTTGAGGCATTTGAGGGACCCGGTTTAGGGGACTTGGCCCCAAAAAACCCAGTTAGGAAGGTGTAGAGGCGAGCCCCATCCTTGGGCTTTGGAGCACGAGCTGACAACCCCATCTCAACGTTGCATAATTTGGAGCTTGTTTGAGCCTCAGTTTCCTCATCTCTACATGGGACTCCTGCACGAAATGGGGTCATCAGCGGGTTTTGAGGGGGTAAAGTAGAGAACAGGGTGGAGCTCCTATCAAGGTCTGTGCTTTGTTGAGTTCCGCGCCTCACAAATATTGGCTGTGACTCTTAGCAAAGAGCTGAGTGTTGAGTGCTTGCCAGTCCCTCCTTGCTAGGGACTCTCCAAACCAGTGAAAAACCTGGGCTGGAGGTCTGGTGGCCCTCCCTCCCTCCCCACCTCCCTCCCCGCCCCTCCCTCCCTCCCTTCCTTCCTTCCTTCCAATATTTTATTATTTATTTGGTTGTCAGAGAGAGAGAGAGAGAGAGAGCGAGCGAGCACAAGCAGGGAGAGCGACAGGCAGAGCAGGCAGAGGGAGAAGCAGGCTCCCCGCTGAGCAGGGAGCCCAATGTGGGACTTGATCCCAGGGCTCTGGGATCATGCCCTGAGCTGAAGGCAGATGCTTAACCAACTGAACCACCCAGGCATCCCTGGTGGCTTTTCTTTTACCACAAAAGCACCTGAGCTCCTTCCTGCTCAGTGCCCAGGACAGGAAGCAGGGCTACCCTACCATGTCTCCTCTTCTTTCCCCACAATCTTGACCATCCCCTCCCTTCTCCGTGAGCAGTGTTAATGTGGAATCTTTGGCCCGAAACCCACACCGGAGAGAGGAGCCATTTCTAGGGCAAAGCCTGTGTTCTTCAGGGAACGTTTGGCCCATGGGAACAGCAGGGTCCAGGCAAGTCTCCAAGGAGGCATCGCACGTATGTGGGTCCTGCCCTGGGAGGCCCACAATGGCTGTTTGGTCAGGTCTGAGGTTTCATGGGTGTCTTTCCACTGGATTCACTTGTTCATTTCATGCTTAGTTTCCCAAATCCTTGAGTGACTGTCAGGTGCTTGACAGGAGGGAGGGCTTAGCAGAAATAAGATCATCTCTCTGCCCTACTTGCCCTTGTAGTACAGAGTGATGCAGAAATACATGTGAATAAACATGGAAATAGATGATTTCTGAAAGGATCATGGTTTTAAGGTCATAAATAGGGTGAGGGAATAGAGAGGAATGAGTGAGCAGAGCCACTGGCCTGGGGTGGTCTGGAAAGGGCACCTTCAGAAGATAGGACCAGTATTGGTATCTAAATGAAAGAGGCAGCACCCACCCATCTGGGGAAAGGTGTTTCTGGCAGAGGAAATTATTCAAGTGACCTTAAGATGCTTTTCGGATAGAAGGATGGTCACTGTCTGAGTAGGAGGGTCTTGGACATAAGCATGTCTAGACCAAGAGCATGGATTTGAATCTCAGCATGATTTGGAGTCATTGGTGGGCTTTAAGCTTCATGGACTCATGGTATTATTTAGGGTGTTAAATTGTTTCCACTGGCTGTGCTGTTGTAAAGGTGAGACAGTTCAGGGAAGGAGAGCCTTCTCCTCAGGCCTGAGCCAACCTCAGGGCTGACAGCCTCTGAGATCCTGTCTAGTCCCAAATCCAGGCTTGTGATGGGGCAGGGTGGTACAGGACACAGGACAGGGAAGGGAGGTGGGGTCACCTTTGTAACTTTGTCTGGGGCAGGCCTTGGGTAAAGAGTGGCTGGGCTAGGGTCACCTGGGTGGCTCAGTAGGTTAAAGCCTCTGCCTTTGGCTCAGGTCATGGTCTCAGGGTCCTGGGATCGAACCCCACATCCGGCTCTCTGCTCAGCATGGAGCCTGCTTCCTCCTCTCTCTCTGCCTGCCTCTCTGCCCACTTGTGATCTCTGTCTGTCAAATAAATAAAATTAAAAAATTAAAAAAAAAAAAAAGAGTGGCTGGGCTTGACCTATGAACTTGGGTCGCCTTTCAGTGTCAAGGTTAAGGTTGCCTCCCAGTCAAGCACCCCAAGGAGGGCAGGTTGAGCAGGGTTAAATCTGATTCCCATTCACATCAGGCACAAAATAATCCACAATCCTCAGTGTTGTAATTTGATCAGGTCCCCCATTGAGATGTTGTGTAATCACTTTCTATAATGACAATAAAACCAGAAGAACAACATCAAAATTATTTTTAAAAAAAGGCAAAATGAAACACTGGCCTCCTGGATTATTTTAGAAGACTTGCTAAAAACAATAAAAAGCTGTAATTAGGGCGCCTGGGTGGCTCAGTGGGTTAAGCCCCTGCCTTCGGCTCAGGTGATGATCTCAGGGGTCCTGGGATCGAGTCCCACATTGGGCTCTCTGCTTGGCGGGGAGCCTGCTTCCCTCTCTCTCTCTCACTCTGCCTGCCTCTCTGCCTACTTGTGATCTCTCTCTGTCAAATAAATAAAATCTTAAAAAAAAAAAAGCTGTAATTATGCTGCTTGCAAATAGGATAAAATGAAGCAATTAACTTAGTGTCATATTCAAGTAATCCACAACTATAGAACATTGTCTATGTAGTATAATCCCAAGTGGTTTTCACTGTAGACATTACAGAATCAATTAATAGCCATAAGACTCAAATAGTATTAGAAAATTATTTGAGTGGAGAGAAAACATCTTGCTGTGGTCTGGTTCTATAGCTGTAGGATCAATGGAAGGTGGAGTCAGCTCAGTGGTGACTCACTTCTGTTTTCAGGCCGTGTAGACAGCCTTCAATGTGGAGACATTTCCTGTGGCTGATGGAGGATGGAGAGGCCCCTCGGTGGAGAAGATTCCTAGGCAATTTCTTCTGAAATTCTGGAATGGGGGAAGACCAGAGAGTTCTATCCCCCATGCGCAATCCCCTTAAGGTTTTCTAAAACATCTGAAGTCTGAAAAGGGGCAAGGGGGAGGACCAGAGTCTAGGTCAATGGAATTTGGATCCTGTGATTTGTGGAGTCAAAAGAAATTCCCAAGCTGCTGTCTGCACCAGGAGGACCAGGATACCCTGGCTATCCTGAGATCTTGAAAAAGACCTTGAAAAAGGTCAGGATGGAGCTGACCTGCCAGAGGGGTCTTTCCCCTGGTCTCCCGATCCTTGGAGGGACCCTGGATCCTCAGCCAGCCATAGCCTAATGGGGTTCCTTCCTTGGGGGTCTGGACATCCAGAGGATGTCCTGGTGGTCTCTGTCCTCTGCCAAATGTCCTATTTGTAACATCAGGGACATAAAGATATTTTTTCGGAAACTTACATTGTTTCTTAGTTTTTCTTTTTCCTTCTCCACCCCCCCCACCAGGTATGCACTTTCTTTTCTTAAGCTATGGAGGTGTCTCTCAGCCAACAGTGCTCCTGACTCATAGTCATGAGCTCTTTGAATAGGATTCAATAATAACACATGATTCTTTAGAATTTTCCTGACAGAATTTTGGCTTGTATTTTGTAGGTGTCCAGCTCTTTGCATTAATGGTCTTGTCATATGATTTTGAAGGAGTGTCCTACATCTCTGCAGGGTACATCGTCTCTAAATCAGGTATTTGGTGAAAATGATTTTTATGCAGATATACTTGAAGGAGGATAAGAGCTGTGGTGTCTCCCTTTCTAACTGTGCCTTTTTTTTCCCTTTTTTCCCTGATTTCTGTGAAACTTTTCTGGTTTAGAGACATTTCAGATGATCTTTCAAGGCACTGATTATTTCCTATTTTTCAGTTCAGTTAGAATGGTCTCTTTAGGAGTTTTTAAATGAGTGTTTAAACTCAAGCCACACCAATCATTGTCTTTCCTTTGGTTCACCTTGCACTTGGTCCCGCCTTCTGGTGAACTTATATCATCCAGTTCCAGGCTTCCACCATCCAGTCTTCTCCTGGAGCAAGAGCCCCAGCCCTCATCTTCGTCATTGTCTACCCAGAAACTTGATCTGACTTTGTAAAAAGAGTTTTGTAATATTATTTTCTTTTGTGCAACAGATGTCTTCACTCTCTTGTTCATTCATTTGGTTTCTTTTGAAAACTGTGTCAGGCCTCCTTGAAGATGAGAATTTTTCTTCAGAGCATCTCTGAGAGCTCCCTGAATTTTTCCTTCATTTTCCCCGATGGTTTTTGCAGATGTTAACAGATGCAGGGACTCGATTTGGGTACTCTGATGTAGCTGATAAAGACTGCGTTTTTCTGGTATGTTGGTGATTAGCTCGACTTGTTTTTTATCTTGACATTTGTCCTCTTTTGGTAGTTTTGGAATGTGTACTTTACACCCAAGTAAAAGGTCAGATGTTTCGGTCTTTATTCATGGTCTCCAGCTTTCCTGTTGCTGATACCGTGTCTCCCAGAAATGTGCCACTGAACTTGACTCAGGCCCTTCAAATTCAATTTAAAGATTTTTAAAAATTATTTATTTATTTATTTGACAGAGAGAGAGAGAGAGATCACAAGTAGGCAGAGAGGCAGGCAGAGAGAGAGGAGGAAGCAGGCTCCCTGCTGAGCAGAGAGCCCAATGCGGGGCTCGATCCCGTGACCCTGAGATCATGACTTGAGCCGAAGGCAGAGGCTTAACCCGCTGAGCCACCCAGGCACCCCTCAAATTCATTTTAATTAGTCATAATTGTGTTGTCTTTCCTCCAGAGGGACAGAATTTCCAGTGTCCACTTTTTTCTTTCTCGTTTTTCAAAAAGATTTTATTTATTTATTTGAAAGCGAGCATGCACACGCACAAGAGAGAGTGAGCACGGGGGAGCGGCAGGCAGAGGGAGATGGAGAAGCAGGCTCCCACTGAGCAGGGAGCCCAAAGTAGGGCTTGATCCCAGAACCCAGGGATCATGACCTTGAGCTGAAGGCAGATGCCCGATGGACTGAGCCACCCAGGCGTCCCTCCAGTGTCCACTTTGTCTCTGTATGAAATCAGATCTTTTTATTTATCTTTTTTTTTTTTTTTTTTTTTGGCGCCTGGGTGGCTCAGTGGGTTAAAGCCTCTGCCTTTGGTTCAGGTCATGATCCCAGGGTCCTGGGATTGAGCCCTGCATCAGGTTCTCTGCTCAGTGGGGAGCCTGCTTCTTCCTCTCTCTCTCTGCCTGCCTCTCTGCCTACTTGTGATCTGTCTGTCAAATAAATAAATAAAAAATCTTTATTTATCTATTTTTAAACTCAGATCTTGATAATGAAAAATCTGACCTTGACTATCACAACTGCACTGTACACAGCAGTGAGTGGGGAGCGGGGTCTGGTCTAAGGTGCCCTGGATGTGCTGCTACTGATTGGCCCCAGGACAAGCAGGACACAGAGCATCATGAATATGACATGAGGCCACTGTGGCGTCACCTCACATCCAGAGTTTCATTAACCTCAGAGAACATCAAGAGCATTATGCCTGGAACCAAACCAGTGCTGGGCAGCCAGGCGGACCTCAGCCGACGTGGGGGAGAGGGACAAATACAAAACCCTGGCCAGTGCTCTTCTTTCAAACAACTTTACTTGGGTCCCCAGGGGCACCCCCAGAGCTCCAAATACCTTGCCCCCACACACTATGCAGAGCAATTTTAGGTTTACAGAAAAAAATGAGCATAAAATACAGAGTTCTTATAAATACAGAATTTCTCCTATAATTAACAGCTTGTATTAGTGTCACACAGTTACAGTTGATAAGCAAATATTGACACATTATCATTAATGAGTCAAGATCCCTGGCTCTCCTCCTCTCCTTGCCTGTGGCCTAGGATCTCTTTCAAGGCAGAAATCAGAGGAAACTGTAGGGCTGACCTTGTTTGTTTCCTGTTTCACAGGACTCCTGTCCTTTATTGCCCGATGTCCAGTGTCTTGCAAGTAGTTGTGTGGTGTATTTTATCTGTTTTTTTTTCCCCCCTCCCTGGGGAAAGGGCAAATTCATCTTGTATCATTCCACTATGGCCAGAAGCTGAAGTCTTATAGAGAGTATCTTTGAAACTGGGAAGACAGGATTGATTTACTGTGTTTTGAAGTCTACCACTAGGTGGCGATGTTGTACAACTGAGATGCTTTTCAGAAAAGGCCCAGGGCACAGAATTTCTAAGTTCTTTTTTTTTTTTTTGAAGATTATTTATTTATTTAGTTGACAGAGAGAGTCACAGCGAGAGAGGCAACACAAGCAGGAGGAATGGGAGAGGGAGAAGCAGGCTTCCCACAGAGCATGGAGCCCGATGTGGGGCTCCATACCAGGACTCTTGGATCATGACCTAAGCAGGAGACAGTCGCTGAACCAACTGAGCCACTCAGGCGCCCCCAGGATTTTTAAGTTCTTTTAAGAGATCTATGAAATCACATAGTTGTTATTAGTTTGGGTACACACGTCTGTCTTGTTGAGCTCTACTTTATTTCTATATCTCTTTTTACTTCCATGTAAAATTTATAAAGATATTTTGCCTATAATCATACATGTCATAGATTGACTATCATGTCTACTAGGACCCTGTAGGAGAAATGCTACCGTTGTTAAGAGTAGTTTTCCACCTCTAAATGGATTTAGATATATTTATGAAGAGTCAAGTAACATTCATTCCTGACGTGCAGAGAAAGATAAGATGTGTTTCTTGCCTCAGAAGGCTCCTGTCCACATGGCAGAGACACAGATGTGGACCCGCAGTGACCAACGAGGCATGCTTCACAGAGTAGGTGACCATCTATCGGGGTGCAAAGATGTGTAGAAATTTTTCACTGGGGAAGGGGGCAAATAATGGTCCATCCCCAGCAGTAAGAAATATTACGTAGAAGGAGGTAGGTACTCAAAATATCATAACCAGATCAGAGACGATGGAGTGGGTCCACACAGTTAGGAGGAATAAAAGAGTGGTAGGAAATAAAGATAAGGAAGGGGACCGGGACCACAGCGGGAAGGGCCAGATTTGCTACCTAAGGGCTTGGAATAGAACTTGTAGCCAGTGGAGAGTGAATAATAGTTTTCAATTAAGTGATCGATGTGATTAACATGGTGTTTTTGACTAGAGTCTCTAACCTACTATGCTGAACAGCCTTTATAATAAATGTTGTTTTAGTGAACATCCAATAAATTTTTACGTATATATAAGGTATATATATGTAGCACTATGCAGACATATTATGCACATTATAAAAGATGCACAAAACTATGAAGCTTGTGGTAATAATGACATCGTCTTTGACAATTTAGAATTTTTTGCGGATTTCGCCTCAGGTCTGATTAGATCTGTGTTTTCAGTCATAGCAGAGCTAATTTAAGTGGGACGGAAGACATCTGAGTCTCAATGTCTTTCTCTTTATCTCTGGATCACTTCAAGGTATTTGAACATGGCAATGAATTTGCTCTCTTTCTTCAAGCCTGGCATACTGCCCACCTCACACACAAACAGTAGGATTGTTCTCCCAAGTCAATATTAGAGGTCTAACTTCTTTCTTATTTATTAATATAAGACAAGTGCAAATTGGAGACTTACTGTTTGATTTGTCCCCTGTGGAGCATCTGGGCAGCCTACAATACCCTTGTGCTCACACACCCCCGGGCTTTGTGGCTCTGGCTGCAGAACGTAGGTGGGAGACCAACGCAGACACCAATAGGAGCTTTTTGTCTGTTGGTAATCAGAGCAGAGATCAATGAAATCTGAGATAAACAGTTACCGGACAATTCAAATAATACATATTTCACTTCAGCCTCTTGTAAATTAACAAAGCAAAATATTAAAAATAATAATTGTGTCCCCCAAAGTTCAGGTATTACAAGTGAACATAGTTTAGAATTATTTCGGAACAATACTTTGTGATAGATTCTCTGGTCAGTGTGTTAGAAACAAGACCCCTTCACTGGTGACGATACAGCGAGAAGTCAGTAGCCTGTGACCCAGAAGAGAGGTTTCCCCAGAACCCGGCCATGCTAGCACCCTGTTCTGGGACTTCCAGCATCCAGAACTGTGAGAAGTAAGTATCTGTTAGTTACAAGTGGTGTTTTGTTACAGGAGCTCAAATGGACCAGGACCAAGAACAAAGATGAACAGGAATATTTAACCTAGGTTCTCTGCTGCAGTATTACAGAAGGTGCCCAGGGAGACTTGAATTGGCATTCATCTCTCCGTCTCTCTGCCCAAACACTAGCCCTTCATAAATGCATATGCCTACCTCACTGAAGATGCTGAGCCTCTCCCAGGTAGCAAGGAGCATCACACCCCCGCCTCAATTTTCCAGGTAGCTTTATTGTAAACCTTATAAATTACTGTTTATAAATTGTATCAAGTGCATGAGAGATATTAAATAAATTCAGAGAAGGTTTCTTAATTAACATCATGTGAAGTATTAACACTGCTGGCTTGAAAGAAATGGTTGTAAAAATCTATAGCTAGACCATTTGCGGCGGCCATTTCTTCACGCCCAGATTGCATCTTGACCTTGTTCATTGGTTGATTGGAAAATTGCATCCCTTTTCTTACTTCTGAGTGTGAGGGTGATATCAGTTCAGTGAGGCATTTCGGGATTTATAGTTTCTGAATTCTGTCTTCCAGAGAAAGTTGAAAGTATGCTTTTTCTCACTGCTAAACAGCAGAATTGTGGCTAGTCTTTAGGCAAACACCTTTTGAAAGCTGAAACAGGTTGGGGTATCTGGGTGGCTCACTCAGTTAAGCGACCGACTCTTGGTTTGGGCTCAGGTCACGATCTCAGGGTCTTGAGATCAAGACCTTTCATGGGGTTCTGTGCTCAGCAGGGAGTCTGCTTGTCCCTCTCCTTCTGCTCCTGCCCCTGCTTGCCTGTATTCTCTCTCACTCTCTCTCTCCCCCAAATAAATAAATAAATAAATAAAATCTTGAAAGCTGAAAAAGCCTGGAGCTACATGTGTATAAAGGTATATGCACCAAATCTTAGGGGAGACTTTTTAAAGCAGACCCCGGTATAAACCTGATGTGAGTGGGATGCTTTTATTGATAAATTGATTTCTTACTTGGCCTTCAAACATCCGTTATTGGCATATGTCATGTTTCCACAATATTCTCTCTATAGGAGCTCCCTTGGTGTTTGCAAGCACAGGATGGCCCGATGAGCTGACCACTTCCCCTGTGCGCTTCAGTGAAATTTGGGCATGGTTTTGCCTGATCACTTCTTATCTTATTATTCAACTGTATTTTCTCCATAGCACTTACCGGTATATGAAATGATGTTGTTTACATATGCTGTGTTTACTTTCTCCCCGGCTTCACTGACGTGTAAAACCACAGGAGGTCAGGGGCCTTGTTTTCCTATTCCTCAGCCTGTCACCACTGCCAAGACCGGATGTGGCACAAACTGAGTGGTCAATACGAAGTCATTGATTGTGTAAATAAATGAACATATGCAGTAGTACCTGATGTCATGTTCATTGTCATGAAGCATTTACTCAACGTTGTACCCATACGGCATTGTGAAGTGGAACATACGTGAAGACTGAATAGGTCATATTATGTGTTCTAACCCCCAAACCAGTAACAAATTAACTGATAGACAAAAAACCCACAAAAGGACAGAAGGAAATTTGGGGAGGTGATGGTTATGTTTCCTATCTTGTCTGTGGTGATGTACGATGGGTACACACAGATGCCTAAACTCATCAAGATGTATACATTAAACGTGTGCAACCTTTCATATGCCAGTTATAGCCCAATAAAGTTTTTTAAAATAAAAGATTTTCCTTATTTATTTGAGAGAGAGAATGAGAGAGGGAGAGAGCACGAGACGGGGGAGGGTCAGAGGGAGAAGCAGACTCCCTGCTGATCAGGGAGCCCAATGCGCAACTCGATCTTGGGAAGGCAGTCACTTAACCAATGGAGCCACCCGGGCGCCTCAAGTTTTGTTCTGTTTGTTTTTTGTTTGTTTGTTTGTTTTTGTTTTTTAAAAGAAGTGTTTGTTAAGCAGCACCACAGTGTTGCACAACCCCCGTGGGCTGTGTGTGTATGTGTGTGTGTGTGAAAGACCAGGCCCAGCGCAGAACGGACTGATGCCAGGAAGACCCGACTATATAGAAATTTGTCATCCAAGTAGCTCCTGGATCATGTGCCTGTGGCTTCCTTTATATTTGGAATCATAGCGTAATGAGGATGTCTGGGTGGCTCAGTAGATAAACCCTTTCGGGTAAAGATCCCCACAGAGCCCTCTGAAACTGAGTACCAACCCTGCTCTGTCATACACAGCATTAGAGGCAGACAAACCCCACTTTGTTCCCACATTTCATTCATCATCACAGCAAGATACTTTTAAAAATAGAAACAAGTAGGGGCGCCTGGGTAGCTCAGCCGGTTAGGCTTCTGCCTTTGGCTCAGGTCATGATCTTGGGGGTCCTGAGATCCAGCCCTTCATGGGGCTCCCTGCTCACTGGGGAGCCTGCTTCTCCCTCTGCCCCACCCCTTGCTCGTGCTCTCTCTCTCTCTCTGTCAAATAAATAAAATCTTTAAGAAAAATAAGAAATAAAAAATAATTTATTTACTTAAGTAAATGACAAGAAAAATTATCAAAAATAGAAACAAGTATGCAAAGTATTTTTTAAAAAATCAAATTGGGGGTGTGCCTGGGTGGCTCAGAGGGTTGAGCCTCTGCCTTTGGCTCATGTCATGGTCTCAGGGTCCTGGGATCGAGCCCTACATAGGGCTCTCTGCTCGATGAGGGGCATGCCTCCCTCTTTGTCTCTGCCTGCCTCTCTGCCTACTTGTGATCTCCCTCTCTGTCAAATAAATAAATAAAATCTTTAAAAAAAACAATCAGGGGGTGCCTGGGTGGCTCAGTGGTTAACCCTCTGCCTTCGGCTCAGGTCATGGTCTCAGGGTCCTGGGATCGAGCCCCGTGTTGGGCTCTCTGCTCAGCGGGGAGCCTGCTTCCCTCTCTCTCTCTGCCTGCCGCTCTGCCTACTTGTGATCTCTCTCTCTGTCAAATAAACACGTAAAATCTTAAAAACAAAACAAAACAAAAAACCAATCAAATTGGGATTCAGTGCTATCTAACACTAGAGAGATAGTTAAATTTAATTGATTTGGGTAGGGTAAAATGGCAATAATTGTTAGACATGGTATTTCAATTTCATTACTTGAATTTCTTATGGCTCCTTTTCACGTGAGAATTACCTCTGCAAATCCGACATCATAGAAAACTCTTCAAAGAGCTCTTACTTGCATTTTCTCTCTGAGGGGCCAGTGTCGCGCTCAGGGATTGGTGACTGAGAAAGGCATAACGAGAAGATGAATGTGCTTCAACCTTCGAACTGTCTCCAGCTCCTGGCTTTGTTCTTTCCTTCAGGCTGAACGAGGTGAATATAGAATATCTTGCAGTTGAATAATTTGGATTGCTTTTAGGCAAGAATTTTTGTGATGTTATAAAAATTGAGATCTAAAAGGAAACTTAACCTTCAGTTCATTCTTTTGATGTATTTTGCCCGAAGCCTGGTGCTAGGACCTGTTATCTTAAATAGGCAATATAAAAATATCTTTCTAATTCGCTCCTACAGTTGAAAGTTCCTCATGGATTGAAATTACTGTGATCTATCAAAATTTACTATGTTGTGGAAATAAAATAAAATCACATGTCAGGCGAGGAATGATGACAACAATGGACCGGCTTATTATGAAGCTTAAAATGAAAATGCTTTACTGGAAACACTATTGGACTTTTGAAAGATTGAGGATGTGTGTCAGAATCAGAAAAGCCACAGTGCTGGTGTTCTCTTTATTCTTATTGATGTGGCTGGTTTTTGCTCCATGCTTAAGGTCAATTTTTTGGAATCCATAACAGTATTTGGTTTAATTGCATGTTGTTGTTGTTGCTGAGATGTAATTAAGATACCGTAAGATTAATCATTTTAAAGTAGACATTTTGGGGGCTCCTGGATGGCTCAGTTGGTTAAATGTCTGACTCTTCATTTTGGCTCAGGTCATGATCTCGGGGTGGTGAGATTGAGCCCGCAGGGTGTGGAGGCTGCTTGGGATTCTCTCTCTTCCTCTCATCTGCCCCTCCCCTCCCACGCATGCTCTCTCTCTCAAAAAAAAAAAAAGAAAAAAGAAAAATGAAGTGTACATTTCAGTGATTTTGAATACATGCACCAGGTCTTGCAACTTTCGTAACTAATAACAGAATTTTTCATTAATCCCAAAAGATGAAACCACCCATATACCGTCTGTGGCTATGGATTTGCCTATATGGGACATGTCATGTGAGCGGAGTCCTGTCCTGTGCCTGACTGCTTCCGCTTAGCAAAGACTTCCACATTTCTCCATGTGGCAGCCAGAGTCAATACTTCATTTCTTTTTATGGTTGGATTATAGCCCTTTGGACTACTAGCTGTGCCACATTTTATTATCCATTTATAAACTGATGAACATGTGCTTTGTTTCCATTCTTTGGCTGTTATGAATAATGCTGCTGTGAACATTCATGTACATGTTTTTGTGTGATCATATGTTTGCACTTCTCTTGAGTATATAACTAGGAGTGGAGTTGCTGAGTCATGTGGTAACTCTATGTTTTACTTTTTTTTTTTTTTTAAGATTGTATCTCTTTGTTAGAGAGCATGAGTGGTGGGGAGAGGCAGAAGGAGAAGGAGAAGCAGACTCTCTGCTGAGTAGGGAGCCTGGTGCTGGGGCTTGATCCCAGGACCCCGAGATCATGACCTGAGCCAAAGGCAGACGCTTAACTGTCTGAGCCACCCAGGTGCCCCTGTGTTTCACTTTTTGAAGAATTGCCAAACTGTCTCCCACAGCAGATGTGCAAGTTTTCATCCCCATCAGCAATGTATGAGGATTCCAGTTTCTCAAATCCTTGTCAACACTTGCTATATTCCACTAACAAAAAAAAATTATAGCCAATCCCCATTCTGTGGGGTGTGTCTCTTGATGATGCCCTTTGCTCTCTCTGGCACCTAGGAATTCAGACTGTTGGTCTCCAAGGCTATTGTCAGATGGGCAAGGGAGGATGGTACTAGGGTAGGTTAAAACACCACAAGGCAGGGCACCTAGGTGGCTCAGTTGGTTGAGCGTTGGACTCTTGGTTTTGGCTCAGGTCATGACCTCAGGACTGTGCGACTGAGCAATGAGTCAGACTCCACACTCAGTGGGGAGTCCGCTTGAAGTTTCTCTTCCTCCGTCCCTCTCCATCTCTTCTCTCTCTAAAATAAATAAATAAATCTTAAAAACAAAAAACAAAAAACCAAAACCCACCAGAATCTTGCTGTTCTTATGACTACTTAGCCTTTTTTTTTTTTTTTCTCTTGGATAAATATTCCTTGGGTTACTGCAGGTCTTGGTTTAATATCCAAGCTCCGAAAAAGTTGGTTCTGACGATCTTTGCCATTAGTGTTTCATTGCTCTGATGAGGGTGTAAAATTTCCAGAGGTTCTTATTCTGACATTTTCTCTGTTATCACTTTAATTCCTTGACTTACACAGCAGTGAGATCACTGCTTTGCCTTTGGTTATTTTCATAGAGACTTGTCGAAGTTGTGTGGATGCTATGGAGAGATTGACTCAAGCTTCTTTTAAGTCTGTCACCACAGATCTTTCTTACTGGATATTAGCCTCTTCTACTTTTATTATTTATAAAGTTTGGGAGCTGTTAAAAGCCTCAGAGGGTGGCTAATGGATTGATGCTTTTGTTTCACACATGAGAAAACTGGCACCTCTTGTGGAGTGAAGTGAATTGTTTGGCTTCTTCCTGTAGTTGGTAGTTGAGCTTAGAATCGAAGTCAGATGACAGCTTAGAGCTCAAACAAAAATGCTCAGTACGTAACCTTTGCAGTTTTCCCAAGTCTCATCACCCAGCCTTCTATACGTGTTTTCCCTTTTCACTTGGGCATGTGGCAAGTCCCTGTGAGACTTTGAAAGTGATAAGATAGCATAAGGCGTTGCATAGCCCCACAGCTCTTCTCATGGACTTGGCTTTGACCTTGGTATTATTTGGGGATTATAAACATTCCCAGTCTCCAAGAAGCAGCCGTGCTTGAGCCACGTGAAATCTGTATGGTGGCAGACACATTTCTGTCTAACTTTCCCTGCTTATTATTACTTTCCCTGTTTATTTCTACAAAGCCAAAAAGAAAACAAATGGTTTCAAAATAAAAGTTTGGTGCTGCAATGTAGGTACATGAATGTACATTGGAAGAACTTGGGCCCATCCTCCGATTGGTGTTTGTATTAGTTTGCTGGGACTGCCATAAAGGTGAGTGCCTTAAACAACAGAAATTATTTTTCTCACAATTCTGGGGGTTAAAAATCTGAGATCAATGTATCTGCTTGGTTGGTTTCTTCCAAGGCTTCTATCCTTGGCTTGTATATGAGGGTCTTCCCCCGCTGACTTCACATTACTTTCCTTTTGTAACTATGTCCTAATTTCTTCTTCTTGTAAGGAACCAGTCATATTGGATTAGGACCTGCCATAGTGACCTCATCTTAACTCAATTATCTCTTTAAAGACCCTGTTTCCAAATATAATCACATTCTGAGATACTGGGGGTTAGGGCTATGAATTTGAAATCTATGAATCAAATTAGCTTCATAAAAAATGAGTAAGATGCCATCAAAGCGAACACCATACTCTCTCTTCCCAAACTGAAAAAAGAATGAAAATATGGAGCAGAATATCCAAGGGCTGTGGGACAATTGCAGAAGGTGTAACATACACAGAATGGGAATAACAGATGGAAAAACTAAAAAAGGAGCTGAAGAGATATTTGAAGTAATAAGGCTGAGAATTTTCCAAGTGAATGTCAGTCACCAAGTAATAGAACCAAGAAGCTCAGATAATATCAAGAAGAATAAACACCAAAATACTATACCTATACATATTATATTCAAACTACAAAAAAACAAAGACAGAGGAAGAAGTCAGGAATGTGGGAAGACTTCTCTTTAGAGGGACCCCTATATGAATTATATTCGACTCCTTGTCAGAAACCATGCAAATAAGAGTGTAGTGAAATGTTTAAAGTGTTTTTTTTAAAGGATTTTATTTATTTTTTTATTTGAGAGAGAGAGAGAGGGATAAAGAGAGACTGTGTGTGTGTGTGTGTGAGAGAGAGCGAGAGAGAGCCAAGGGAGGTGCAAAGGTGGGGGAAGAAGGACAAGCAGACTCTGCATTGAGTGCAGAGCCTGACATGAGACTCGATCTCATGACCCTAAGATCATGAACTGAGCTGAAACCAAGAGTCAGATGCTTAACCAACTGAACCACCCAGGTGCCCCTAATGGCTTTTTTTATTAATTAAAAAAATTTTTTTTAATAAACATATAATGTATTTTTATCTTCAGGGGTACAGGTCTGTGAATCACCAGGTTTACACATTTCACAGCACTCACCATAGCACATACACTCCCCAATGTCCATATCCCCACCATGTTTTTTTTTTTTTTTTTTAAAGACCTACCAGTTTGGGGGTGCCTGGGTGGCTCAGTCGTTAAACGTCTGCCTTCAGCTCAGGTCATGATTCCAGGGTCCTGGGATCGAGCCTCACATTGGGCTCCCTGCTAGGTGGGAAGCCTACTTCTCCCTCTCCCACTTCCCCTGCTTGTGTTCCTTCTCTCACTGTGTCTCTCTCTCTCTCTGTCAAATAAATAAATAAAATCTTAAAAAAAAAAAAAAACCCACCAATTTGGAATCCTGTGTCCAGAGAAATCATCTTTCAAAAGTGAGAGAGAAATAAAAACTACTTTCTCAGACAAAGAAAACTGGGGAAAATTGTTGATAGTAGATATGCCTTATAAGAAATGTCAAAAGGAGAAGGAAAATGCATGTCAGAAACTCAGATATACATATATGAAGATGAAATAAGATATTATTATTAATTGATATGATAGAAAACTATTCAAGAATAGCAACAATTATTGGGTGATTTTAGGTAGAGATTTTTTTAAAAAGATTTTAAGAGAGAGAGAGAGCACAAGTAGGCAGAGTGGCAGGCAGAAGGAGAGGGAGAAGCAGGCTCCCTGCTGAGCGGGGAGCTTGATGTGGGGCTTGATCCCAGGACTCTGAGATCATGACCTGAGCCGAAGGCAGCTGCTTAACTGACTGAGCCACCCAGGTGCCCCTTAGATAGAGATTTATTTATTTATTTATTTAAATTTTATTTTTTTTGCATTTATAATTTTTTAATTTTTTAATAAGCATATAATGTATTATTAGCTCCAGGGGTACAGGTCTGTGAATTACCAGGTTTACACACTTCACAGCACTCATTAGGTAGAGATTTTAAGTGAAATAAGTGACATCAATGTTACCAAAGATGGAAGGAAGGAATTGGAGGAGATATTTTGTCATGAGATACCTGCAATACCGAAGAAAGGTTATGATGTTCTTTGAAAGTGAATTTTGATTAGTTGTAAATAAGTATTGCAAATTTTATAGCAGCCAGGAAAATAACTTTAGAAAGAAGTACAATTGATATGTTAGAGGGCAGAGAAAATGGAATCATTTAAATGCTCAGTTAAAACCAGAGAGGCAGAAAGAGAGGTGAGGATTAAAGCAAAGGAATCAAAGAAGGGCAACAAATAGAAAAGTTATAAATATGGCATATTTTAAACCAAAATATCAATCATTACTTTAAATGCAAATGGTCTAAATACACCAATTAAAAGATAGGGACTGTTAAAGTGGATAAGAAAAAAAGGCCCAACTATATATTGTCTATAAAGAAGCCATTTTATTTTATTTTTTAAAAAGATTTTTATTTATTTAATTGACAGAGAGAGACATAGCAGGAGAGGGAACACAAGCAGGGAACAGGGAGCCAGATTCGGGGCTGGATCCCAGGACCATGGTACCAAAACTTGAACCAAAGGCAGACACCCAATGACTGAGCCACCCAGGTGCCCCAGAAGCCATTTTAAATATAAGGACACAGATAGATAAAGAGGGAGGGGCTGTAGGAAGTTCCACCATGCCAACTTCAATCAAAACAAAACTGGGTAACTCTATTTCAAGTCAAGCAGACTTTGGAACAAGGAAACTTATCAGGGTTAAAGAGAGGTATTGCACAGGGAAAATGGGGTCAGTGCTCTAAGAAGTCAGGACAATCCTTAATATGCATGTTCCCAACAAAACAGCATCAAAATACATGAAGTAAAATACTGAAAGAAGGCGGCGCCTGGGTGGCTCAGTGGGTTAAAGCCTCTGCCTTGGGCTCAGGTCATGGTCTCAGGGTCCTGGGATCAAGCCCCGTATCGGGCTCTCTGCTCTGCAAGGAGCCTGCTTCTCTCTCTCTCTCTGCCTGCTTGTGATCTCTGTCTCTCAAAGAAATAAATAAACTTTTTTAAAAAATACTGATAGAACTGATCATTACTCTGGGGCACCTGGGTGGCTCAGCTGGCTAAAAGTCTAACTCTTGATTTCAGCTCACATTGTGAGGGTGGTGAGCTCGAGCTCCCCATCATGCTCCCTGCTCAGTGGGGAGTCGACTGGAGATTCTCTCTCTCATTCTCCCTCTGCCCCCCTGACCACTAACATGCTCTCTCATAAATAAATAAATAAATCTTAAAAAAAAAAGGAACTTTCATTACTCATTCCATGGACAATAACAGGGTAATAAAGGAATTTTGCTTACACCTCTATAACACAAGTTTGGTAACTTAGATAAAATGGGTCAGTGGAATAGAACCACCAAAACTCAAACAAGAAGAAATAGATAATCTGAACAGGGTGGTATCTATTAACGATTTTGAATCACTATTTAATAAAATTCCCAAACCAAAAGCACCAGTTCTAGATGGCTTCACTGGTGAATTTCACGAAGCATTTAAGGAAGAAATTACACCAATTCTCTCCAACCTCTTATAGAAATTAGAAGGAGAGAGAACACTTTCTAACACATCCTATGAAGCTCACATTACACTAACCTCCCCTGCCCCAAACCAGATAAAGACATTATAAAAAGGGAAACAACAGACTTACATCTCTTCTGAACATACATGCAAAGTCCTCAACAGAATATTAGCAAATTGAATTGAACAGCGAATAGGAGATTATACATCATGACTAAGTAGGATATGTGTCAAGTGTCTACGACTAAAATCCAGTAATACCAGGAGCTGGTGAAGATATAGGATGACAGGAACTCTTCTTCATTGTAGGAGAATACAGAATACATTGTGGGAATACAGAATACATTGTGGGAATACAGAAAGGTGCATTCACTTCGGAAGGTAGTTGGGCAGTTTCTAGGCATGGTCTTACCAGCAAACTTCTTGGTGTTTACCCAGATGAATCGAAAACATATCCATTAACGCACACAAAAAACCTGCACATAAATGTTTATGGCAGTCTTATTCATAGTTGTCCAAACTGGAAGCAATCAAAACGTTCATCAATGGGAAATGGATAAACAAACTTTGATACATCCATACAATGGAATATTATTCAGACAAAAGGAAATGAACTATCAAACCACAAAAAGATATGGAAGACCCTAAAGTGCATATTGCTAAATGAAATAAGCCAGTCTAAAAAATACACATACACACACACACACACTCACAGTAAGTTTTATTTATTTATGTTAGAAAGAGAGAGCACGTGCAGAAGAGCAGGGGGGAGGGGCAGTGGGAAAGGGAAAGAGAAACTCAAGGAGACTCTGTTGAGCATGACTTGGGGCTTGATCTCAGGACTCTTAACTGTCTCTGTCACCCACATGCCCCCAAAATACATATTTTATTATTCCAGTATATGTGTATGTGTCATTCTGGAAAACTATAGAGACATAAAAAAAACTGTAGAGACACTAAGAAAGATCAGCGTTTACATGGATAGGGGGGAAGAGAGGAAGGATGAAGTTGGCAGTGAAACTATTCCCTGATACTATAGTGGCAGACATAGGAGACTGTGGAACCTTCCTGTAAACTATGGATTTTTATTCCTAGTAATATACTAATATTCTGTCATTAACTTTAGCAAATGTACCATAGTAATCCCAAGTTGTTAATCATGGAGGAAACTATGGGGGAGAGGAGGGTAAGGGAGCTTTGTATTATCTGCTTGATTTTTCTGCAAATGTGAAACTGCTCTAAAAGTAAAGTCTATCAATTATAGAAAACAAAAATATTAAAAATATCAATACAGATTTTTTTTCATTTTTTTAAAAATTTATTTTCAACATAACAGTGTTCATTGTTTTTGTACCACACCCAGTGCTCCATGCAATCTGTGCCCTCTCTAATACCCACCACCTGGTTTCCCCAACCTCCCACCCCCCCCCACCTCTTCAAACCCTTCAGATTGTTTTTCAGAGTCCATAATTTCAGTTTGCCTATAACATACTCAGAAATCTGTTTCATTGAAACAAATTTCAGTTTGGAAGTTATCAGATTGTCCAAAAGAGGGTGCCAAAGACTTACAAAGATGTCCTCTTTGGTTATGCAAGAGGAAGGTAAATAATAACATAGAATTAATAGAATAAAAAACCAGAAGGCTGTAATAAGTCAGCAGGCACCACACTTCCTGTATCTTGCCCATGACTTCTATCTTCCTTCCTTAGGACTCAGATCCATTACCTTTGTGCTCTGGTGCTGCTGCTTTGTTGTCTATGCAGGTGTAATGGCCCCTGAGGAGGCACAGCTGTGACCTGGGCTCCAATGAGACCTGAAGGAAGCTAGGTTGGCACAATGGCTTTTGGACCCTACTTTAAGCAGCTATAGACATAAGCTTGTATGAATTGAATTTCAGTGGGAGTTTTGCAAATTTATGTTTTTTCCAATTTATAATATTTGTAGTGATATAAATTTGGAGATTCGTTTCACTTTTTGACAATAGCCTTTGAGACTTCAATCTTGAATTTCTCTGTTTCTAGCACCTTCAGTCAAGGAGCCTATAATCCGTAACTAAGTATAAAAGCGCCAACACAATTCATTCCTCAGGGTATCTTTTGATGAAGAATTTTGATGTGGATAGAACTTCCTTGTTAGGGCTATAATCTTACAGGTAGGCTCAGTTTCTTTTGTGTTATATTGCCTTTTTAGATTTTCGAAACATCTTTACTTTCTGTTGGTTGCAAAAGTAAAAAAGTGGTGTAAAAATATACACTTGGAAAATAATGAAATTAATGAGGTTTGAAATGAAAACTTACTAATCTTAGTTGAAGAGATAAATCTATCTAGAATTTGTTATGCAAAGTTCTAAATATTTCTATATATGTTTAGAACATGAAGAGCCCTCACTAACCATGTTCTCTGGTAGAATACTTTTCATGCCCAAAGATGACATCATTCCTTCTTCTCAATGGATGCCTGTGATTGCATTTTATATGTATATTATACTTCAGTCAATACTGTATGCAATTTAGTTCTTTCTGTTTTGTGCTATCAAGATTATCAATTTAATAAAAAATCCTATAGATACATATTACTATATTTGTTATCTCTGTTCAATTAATTCCCAGAATTGAAATTCCAAGTCAAAATGTAAACAGACGTACATTTTGATATATATTACCATCTACTGCCTGATAAGTTTTATGAATATAAAAATGTACTCACTTGAGTATTCCACTGGGGTTCTCTTAAAGCAGAGAACAACTATATCTAAGAATGAATAATTTTATTTATTTAGTAACTTAAGTTTTCATTATTGAAGTATAGTGGGCTTACAATGTTTTATTACTTTCAGATGTACAACATAGTGATTCAACAATTGATTATATTATACAATGCTCACTACAATAAATAGAGTTACCATCTGTCACCATACAATGTTATTACAATATTATTGATGATCTGTCCTATATTTCGTCTCTGTGACTTTTTAATTTTTTTTATTTTGTAATTGGAAGTCTGTACTTACTAATCCCCTTCACCTATTTCTCCCATCCTCCTCCCATCACCCTGGCAACCACCAGTTTTTTTTCTGTATTTGTAAGTCTTTTCTTTTTTCTTTTTTTTTTTTTTTGGTTTGTTCATTTATTTTGTTTTTTAGATTCCACATAGACATGAAATCATATGGTATTTGTTTTTCTCTTGTCTGATTTATTTCGCTTAGCATAATACCCTCTGGGTCCATCCGCATTGTCAAAAATGTGAAGACCTTAGGATGAATCATTTTAGTTCACGCTGTCCAGGATGGATATATCCCAGGGCCAGACAACATTAGCATTTACCTCTTTTGCTATGTGCTATAAAACAGTTCCCTTAGTATCACTGATCTTTTGCATTTGAGGTCTTTTTCTTTTTCTTTTTCTTTCTTTCTTTCTTTTTTTTAAAGTATTTCTGTTTTAAAGGTAGATGTCCTTTGACTGACAGCTGGGGCTACTTCTTGCAAATCTCAGAGCCAGCTACATGTTGAGGTTCAGCTCTGTTCTACTGATGTGGCGATCTGAGTTATCTTGAGCTGTCTTTGGTCCTCTGTTAGCAGCCACAGCTTTAATTTCAGGAAGGCTTTCTTCTCTGTAGGGCGGAAGCCTGGAGTGATGGAATTATCCTATTGGTGTACATTTCCTCTTCATTCTGTTTTCAAAATGTTTCTTTCTGAGAGAAAAAAATTGGCATCATTATGATGGGGGGGGGAGGTTCAGATAAAAGGACTATTCATTTGTTTATATTCCTTCTCAGAAGATATGGCTAATGTAGTTTTCCTGGTTATTTTCATAATTATTTTGGTGAGAAGGACTTATAGTACACATTTTATTTTGCCAAGTGAGACTATCATAGCACACACACACCCCTCCCCAAACTTTCCCCAAAACAACTAACACTATCAACTTAATACCAAAATGTAAGAATATTATTATTGACTCCATCATTTACTAGCCATATGAGCTTGGTCAGGTTAATATCTCTTTTTATGTATAAAATAAGGTAATTGTGAATATCAAGTGAGATAAACATATACAATATACATATGTTTATTATATATTATATAATCATATATAATATTTATTACATACAACACATATTTATTACATATATACATATGCATATACATATACATTTATGTATATTCACGGCCTATGGTAAATACTCAGTATGTGTTAGCATATTTAGGTTTTTGTCGTTATTAGTTGTTCCATATCAGTATTTTTGAATAAGTTTATTTTTAAGGAATTCAAAGAAACTTTGAATAAGTTTATTTTTATTTTAAGTTTATATTTATTTTTCTTAGTTTGGGTTCTCCCCAAAGCTGATTCTGAGATGCAAAGTAGGGAAGCAAAGGGGACGTTGGTAGGAAACTGGTAGGAAGGGAAGGATCAAAGGGAACCAGATGAAGGGGGGGCCCCAGGCCAGTCGCCATCATGGGTCAGCTGGAATGATCCCACAAGGAATCTGGGAAACGTGCAAAGCTCATGCTTCAGAACTTACTAGTAAACAGGCTATGAAGTTAAGTACAACTCCTGATAGTCATTTGCTGAGGACCATTCCTTGGGCTGCTACTTCCTCGGCACTTCTGCCTGCCAGGCCAGTGTGCAGGGAATGGCCCTCAGGTGCCATCCTGTCCATGGAGGCAGCGGGAAGTCGCCTGGCGCACTTGAAAGGTGGCTCGCTGATGCTCTCAACCATGGGCTGTTGAAACCTGGCCTTGGATATGGTGTAGGAACTACTGGGGAAAGCTGTGTGTGTCTCTTATCTTATTCCCTTTTTTCAAGGGTGGACAGGTAGATTAATTAGACTGAACCGAATACTGCATTTTATATAAACCACATTCCATTCTAAATAGAATCTAGTTAGCCCATTGGAATAAAAAATACATGACTCTGGACCACAAGCCAAACCATGAGTTTTATTTTTTATTTATTTGAAAAAATTTTTAATGAAAATTTCAAACATATAAAAAGATGGAATAATTTAGTGATCAGCCATGTATTCATCATCCTAGTTCAAAAATTTTGTTTCAAAAATAAACTCACCCCACTCCCACCTGGATGAATTTTAAATAAATTATATTGTTTTGTTCATGAATATTTCAGTGTATATCTTTAAAATATAAAAGTGATTTCATTGTTAGGCTTAAATTGTTAATAATAGTTAATGCAATCAAACACCTGGTGCTTGTATAAATTTTCCTGTCTTCCTTTTTCCTTTTCCTTCCTTCCTTTCTTCCTTCCTCCCTCCCTCCCTCCTTTCTTTCTCTCTTTCTTTCTACATCTGGGGCAAAATAATAAGGGCCTAAATGGCTCCAAATTGCACTTATCAATATGTTTTTTAAGTCTCTCTGAATCCATAGATTCCATCCTTTTCTTTTTTTTTTTTAATTAATTTATTTTTGGTGCTGTGCCTTTTTCTGGATCAACATCATGCCCCACCCTTGGTTTTCAGTGGATGTCGAATGGAGAAAATAAATATCTTCTCATCTCATTAGATTAGTGGCATGTCCATTTCAGGTGCCATTTCTTCTTCTTTTTTTTTTTTCAGGTGCCATTTCAATAATTGGCCTAATCATGTGCTGAACACTGGGATTCCCAGACCTGTGCTTTGAAGTGATAAGGTGAGCTGCAGTGATGGAAATGGATAGTGAGATTGAAAATAGAAAAGAAAAAAATGGATGAATTTGACTACATGGCCTTAAAGAAAACAGTTGACTTTTCTCTGTCATCAAAAATTATCAGGGGGGCGCCTGGGTGGCTCAGTGGATTAAGCCTCTACCTTCAGCTCAGGTCATGATCTCAGGGTCCTGGGATTGAGCCCCGAATTGGGCTCTCTGCTCAGCAGGGAGCCTGCTTCCCCCTCTCTCTGCCTGCCTCTCTGCCTACTTGTGATCTCTGTCTGTCAAATAAATAAATAAAACCATTAAAAAAAATTATTAGGGACCCCTGGGTGGCTTAGTCGGTTAAGCGTCTGACTCTTGATTTTGGCTCAGGTTGTGATCTCATAGTCAGAGATTGAGCCCTGTGTTGGGCTCTGTGCTGGGTGTGGAGCCTGCTTGGATTCTCTCTCTCCCTCTCCTCTGCCCCTCCCCCTTCCCTTACTGCTTACACATGTGCTCTTTCTCTCTCTCACTCTCTAAGAAATTCAGATACCAAATGTTGATAATATTAACATTATCAGAATGTCACTAACAAAACTTCTTGACAGATCTTGGCCTTGTCCCCAGAGAACTAACATCTCAGAGATCACAAAACAGTCTAATTTAACCATTAACAGGCATTAAAAAATAATGTGCTAATTGTATAAACTATTTTCTTTTCTTTTTTTTAAAAATTATTTATTTATTTATTTATTTGTCAGAGAGAAGGAGAGAGAGCGAGAGCACACAAGCAGGCAGAGAGGCAGGTAGAGGCGGAGAGAGAAGCAGGCTCCCTGCTGAGCAAGGAGCCCGATGCGCGACTCAATCCCAGGACCCTGGGATCATGACCTGAGCCAAGGCAGCAGCTTAACCCACTGAGCCACCCAGGTGTCCCTGTATAAAATATTTTCAAACACAAAATTTAGGTTGTTATACTATAACTATGGGCAGGAATGTTCATGGATCAGCTATTAGCACTCTAATTTAACATCTTAATATAAAAACTGTTTTGGTGTTTCAAAAATGTAACCAGAGCTTGCAGTCCTTGTTACATGCATTAATATATTTGCACATTTAAAAAAATTTTTCATTTTATTTTATTTTTAAAATTTTTAAGTTAACATATAATGTATTATTAGCGCCAGGGGTACAGGTCTGTATTTGCACATGTTTTAAGAACACGTCACAAATACTGTATGTTTCGAGAATTATTAGTGATCCTTTTGGATTGTTTATACCTGGTAACAGACACTAGCATGCTGATTGGTTATGCTATTTGTCTCTCAAATACAAAAACTACACACACATCTATCACTTTTAATTGTATGTAACAATCTGTTGTAGCACACTGTTAATATATGTTTTCCTCCAGCTGTAAGGGCTATCTTATACTCTCAGGCAATGTGAGCTTGATCATATTTTTCTCTGTTTTATTTCTGTGACCATGAGTAGCGGAATGCTCTTGGCTTATGAGTGACCTACTACTCTATATAGATGATGTGGTTTTCTAGCTGATGTTAAGAGCTGTTTACTACACAGTGACCTTCTTTCTACAATTTATTTTGTGTTCTTATGAACATTTTTTATGTATAAAGGCTGGAAAAGCTGTGTAAATGGTAGAAGTAAACTTGCCCCAGAGGAACAAAGGATGTCATCATGTGTATTTGGTAGAATGTAATGACCAAAACAGAAATTAGGGACCACTGGAAATCCTTACGGGGGTCATAACAGACATTATGGCAACCTAGAGGGGTTAGGTCACAATTTGGTCAGGCACCTGGAGAAATCTGTGGCAAGAGGCATGATGTGGATCCAGGGAACTTGGGTCAATCAGTCTTTGCTAATGGTCCAGCCCAGGAGGGCATCTCGGTGGGAGGAAGTAAGTAACATTGTGCGGCTGGGACCGGAGCTGGGTCAGGGGACAGCCTGGCACAGCCCAGTGCCCGTTCTGACTTCTTCCATTTCATCTTTAGGAAGAAGAAAACAGTGTTTACAGACTAGGATTGAGTGACAACAGCCCCCCTCCCCAATAAGAAGAGCTGAGAGAGATGATTTTACAGTATTTCCTTTCATCAAAGTAACACGGGCTTGTCTCTCGCTTCCTGACACAGAAAATTGCATTTTGTCACCCATTTGTCAGTTCTTAGAGATTTTAAGATAATTAAAGAACATTATAGCAGGTGACAGCTGTTGCTGAATGCCGTGTTGCTAGTTCTTCTGCTTGTTGGACACCCATGAATCTCGGATGATGATAGCTTGGTGCTCCAGGTTTAATTAGCTGGTTGTTTTGAATCTGTTTGGGCTCTCAGGTGTGGGGTTAGCAGGCTGGCAGCTTGTTGAGTCTGAGCTGTGCTCATCACTGGCTGGAGGACCTGGGTCCGAACACCTCACGGAAGGGCCAGGTGGTGGGGCCTTGACCTTTATCAGACAAGGACACTAAAGAGTTAAGGATGCAGTTTTCTAGGTGAGGCTACTGAGATCAAATGCTGGTTGGCACCAAAGCATGCCTTTTTTTTTGGTGGAGAGCAAAGCAAGGTTTATTGAGCCATAGCAAAGTGATAGTACAAAGCTCCCAAGGAGGGAGGGAACCCAAGAGGTTTGCCACCAGAGTTTCTCAGTCGAGGGGTCTTTATGGGCTTGCTGGTAGGTTGTTTTAATCTGATGAACCTTCCTGGCGCCTGTCATCCAATCAGGTTTTTGTTACCTATCTATCATGTGGGAATGGGTGGAGGGCTCCTTCCAGCCTGGTGCAAAATCCTTTTTTTTTTTTTTTAAGTTAACATACAATGTAGCACAAAATCCTCATTTATTTATTTATTATTTTTTTAATTTATTATTTGACAGAGAGAGACACAGTGAGAGAGGGAACACAAGCAGGGGGAGTGGGAGAGGGAGAAGCAGGCTTCCCGCTGAGCAGAAAGCCCAATATGGGGCTCGATCCCAGGACTCTGGGGATCATGACCCAAGCTGAAGGCAGACACTTAACGACTGAGCCAACCAGGTGCCCGGTGCAAAATCCTTTTAAGGGCTGTTTCCTTTTAGGGTGGGGTGGGAGCCCTTGTCCCCGACTGCCTGCCTTCAACTATCCTTCATCATTTTCCCCCTTGAAGAGGTAACCCTAACTCCTGTTAGGGAAGAAGAGTGACCACTGATTGTAGCTACTTCCCGCTGGTCAGGGGCAGTGATTGGATGGGGCAACAGTCAGGGTTCCCCTTGTCCCCATCTATTAAGGGGTCCCCTGTCAATGTTTGGTTTGACCTCCATGGGAGGCTCCATCTGAACCACCATTTGGAGTTTGATGACCTTTATTCCGGAGGATATAAAGCAGGTTAGGGCATTTAGAAGGCAAGGCCCAAAGCACAATGCAAGACAGAGTACAGCCAGGGGTCCGGAAGGAGACAGAGGCTGTCTTAGTGAATTTCCTGCATGCTGTGAGGAGAGGGCAGGAGAAAGGAGTGCATTAAGGATTATGATTTTTTTTTTTTTAGGATTATGATTTTGATGGGATATAGGGAAAATAACATTTAAGAAGACTTATCTAGTCACTTCAAGACTAATTTGAGGTTCTTTCTGGGTTCACAGAGGGATTTTAGTTCCTTGTTGTTGGGCTCCATGGTGGACCAGAGTTTGAGTCCGGAATGGTGAATCCAGACAAAACATGCTTTTGATTTTGAAATTTATTTTCTGATTAAATCTCTTTCAAAGCCATTTCTTCTATTATACAGCATGGCAGTCGTTTCCTATGTGGTTTTATTTCTAAGTTAGTTTACCGAGAATCCCCTGACATGCAGGAGGAGAGAGATCTAAATGGTCTCAACTCTGGCTTTCAGTAGGACAGAATATTTCCTTTTCTCTCCTGGAGGGTTAGAATGCTATCACACTGTATCAGAGAAACTATGAACCCTGTTGGAAGCTCCATGCTTCCTTTCTTTTTAGCTCTCCCTAGGTGAGAGTGAGGTTCTGTATGTTTTAACAATTTGTTCTTAAAAAAAAAAAATCTATTTTGAAAAAAACCGGCTTGAGTTTAAGTTTGTCTCTCCAAATTATATTTGTTTTGAACTAATCTTAAAACACTAAAGGGGTTTCAGGAATAATTAGAAAAAAAATCATTCTTATACACAAAGATCATTCCCAATAATATATTCTAAATCATTAAAATTAATAAAATAGAAGTACACCAATTGCTATTATAGAACCAGAATAAAAGCCTTCTGCTTATGGAAACTCCTTAGAGTCCTTTGGACCAAACACATTCTTCCAGACCTTTTTGTACACAGTGATATGCCCTGAAATTCTTTCTTCTTTCTGTACATGGGTCAAACTCCCGCTCATTTTTCAGGAGGTAGCACGGAGGTCATGTCTTCTTTGAAGGCTTTTCCCAATCTACTTAGCACAGCATGGCCACTCTTCCTTTGGTTCTGCTTCCTCTATTCTTTGCGTTCATGTACATTGAGAATTGAAACCATCTCTGTGGCTCACTATCTCTGCAGTGTGACTTAATTATTCCATTGTCTTTGACATGACTTCAATATTTCGTGAGACTCTTTCCCAGAAAGATACAACATGTAACTAGCTTTTTCATTCCAAGGACTTCCAGATAGTTCTATCAGCTCATGAATCGAAAGCACCTGTGGACAGTTTACACCAGACCCTGACCCCTCACCTCAACGGTCTCACATTGCTATACCCACTAGTCTAAGCCATTACATCATGACTTCTGCTCAGTAGTCATCAAGCCTCCACACTGAAACACCCGCCTTAAGCAGACTCCAAAATCTCAATAGACATCCCAACTTTGTCCTTCCCTCTCTATGACATTACTAGACTCTGTTGACCTAGTGTTCTCCGGTACCATGGTGAGCAATTAACTGCTTTGTTTTATCAATAGATGCTTTGGTGACAGTTTGGGAAACAGGCACTTGACAACATCCTTGCCCAAGTTACTATGTCGTGTACTTGATTGTGGCTTTCTTTTTTCAGTCCACCATGAACTCTGTACCCTTTGCTTATCTGGGAGTTTTATGTTCAACACAGAGCATGAGAAAGAAATAAGTATCTTTTGGTAAAATGGACTTAGTGGAATGGAGAGGAAGTTGATGTCTTGATGCACAACAAACATCTTTCTTGACTAGACTCAACTTTACTGGTGCTTTTCCAGTCCTTCCTAGCCTGAATTTTCACAATCTCCATGTTCTAGCCTCAGTCTCTCCAACTAACTGTATTTCCTGCACGTTCTTCACTCCAAAGAGTCATTCTCCTTGTTGGTCCATTCTCTTATGCACCTGTGGGTTCTCATGTATTCTGTTCTCTGGGCTAAGAATACATGTTTCCCCTTACCTGACGCTAAATCTTACCCAAAATTTAAGGCTGAATAGTTCCAAATTCTCTATGTATTCTCTTCCAACTTCTTCATTAAATTCCATTCTCTCTTTTCTTCTGATTTTTATAGTAGTCACTATTTTTGCACTATTCTTTCATGCCTGATGTTTATTCAAGTTATTTTTGATACCTTGAATTCAGACACAAGGTCCTGTCTTCATCCATTCACTTATTTATTTAACTAAAGTTTTAGAAACCCACCTTTAGTAATGTACTGCGATAGGTCCTAGGGATGCAGCAATGATTAAGACAATAAGCTTCTGTATCATTGGGGATCCTTCAGTTCTGTAACACGAGGCCAACTAAAATATCAATGTATGGGTAATCCCTTTAGTTAGTTGGTATCTCTCCAGGCCTTCTTCATATTAGTCAAAACATTCATAGACACATAGAGAGAGTGGGTCAATATTTTATACCAGTTTTGTTGTAGACTTTATTAACCTTGTTAAAAAGAAACTTACTATAGAGAGACCTGACATCAGTTCTGAGCCATTACTATAACTGCTGGCAAATTTTGGTTATTTGGAGTAAGAAACAGTGACAAAAAGATGAAATTAACCTAAATTATATGAGCTGTTATAGGACTTAGAATGTTGGCTGGTGTGGGGGAGCAGAGAGAACCAAGAAAGGCCAGGGGATAACTAATTAGTAGGACAAATTAAAGGCTGAGTTGCCTTCAATGAAGTGGCTAAGTCTCCAAACATTATCCGTGGGGGAAGTGCTGAAGAGAACCATATTCTAGCCAGCTACGGCTTTCTACAGGGCTGCTTTATTGAGATCTCTAGGTGGTGGACATACTTGTCGTAAGTAAGTGGTACAGATTTCCCAAGGGTATGTCTAGTTCGAAACAGTGTCTGATGTTACAGGCTCAAATTCTCATCCCTGGGGAAGGGAGCAGGCAAGGGGGAGCCAGCTGGTGTGTAGTTGGAAATTTAGCTACGTGAGGGCAAGAGTGAGGAGAACTCCAGACCCTTCAGAGAAGACAGATTATCAGTCAGGAAAAGGAGGTAGAGCTGTATTCTTTAGGAGAAATTGATTTGGAGGTAATGGAGGGAATTCTCAGTAAGCATGCCATTTCCAAGGCTATCTTGTATTAGGGAACCAAGATTATTGGTAACCTCACAGGCATGGAGCTGTCATGTTTATTTCCACATAAATAGCCAGGCTTGGCAGAATTGGCTGCATCTCTGAGTAGGGCAGAGGTAGAGCTGCATGTCAAAAGTTGTTTCTACCCAGGGCAGTGCGGAAGGAAGGAGGTGGACCCAGGGTCAGCGGGCACAGACATTTGGAGCAACTGTAGTCCCTTTCTAATTTTTTTCTCCTTCGACACTACCAGAATAGCTTACATTATTTTGTCTTTTTCTCACTTGGGAGGTAGAGAAATTAATTAGCTGTGAAATGACTCAAGGCAGAAACAAAGATCAAATATGAAGAAAAAGCAAGATGAATAAATACAAATGAATTGGATAGCCAATTCCTGAATATGCAAGGCAAAAAAACCCCACAGGAATTATTTTTGAAAATGAAACACCATAGTGATGAAAGATGGGGTGGTTTCACGGGAATCTGGGTGAGTCTTCATGTGTGTCGTCCCCTACCTGCCCTGAAACTTACAAATAGAGTATTTAATTTAAGGAAAAATAATACATAGTAAAGATCAATATACAATCATTGAAGCAGAAATTATTGGAAGAAAACAGTGCAAATTGAAGTATTCAGAAGAAAATGAGTATCAGAATGTGCCTATCATTGTATATGAACCTATTAAAACATAATTTGCAACTTTCATCTACTAGAATATTATTCCCTTTCACAAACAGGTATTGGCATCCATTCAGACACATTAACTATGTTCCAAGTAGCGCTAATTTATTTTTTCTCATATCCCCAATTACCATAGTATATTCATTTTGATTTAAAAACCCAGAGCACAGCTTAATTTTAACAAATAATTTAATTTAAAAGAATTATTTATTGAATTTTACTAAATGCGTTTTTTTCCATTGTGTACTGCTATATAAAGTTGAATCATTAAATTTGCTTCTTATTTCTAGTTTTTTTCCCCTTTAGGACTTTTTCACTCTTTTATCTGAAAGAAGTGATCCTTCATTCATTTTCATATTAAACATTATTTTACCTGTAACTGAGCACAACACAGGCATCCCTGAAGCAGATTTATTCAGAGGACAGATACTAATCCAGTTACTGAGAAATTAAACTGATGAATCAGTTCTTTCTTTAAAAAAAAAAAAAGATTTTATTTATTTGACACAGAGAAAAACAGTGAGAGCAGGAATACAAGCGGGGGCAGTGAGAGAGGGAGAAGCAGGCTTCCTGCCGAGCAGGGAGCCTGATGTGGGGCTCGATCCCAGGATCCTGGGATCATGACCTGAGCTGAAGGCAGACGCTCAGCTGACTGAGCCACTCAGGCGCCCCATGAATCAGTTCTTAATCCTGATAAACTCTGTGCTTTAATACATGTTGGTCATGCCTGCAAGTTTCTTCTTGAGGTCATTTATATTGTCCATACCTGCACTATCCACTTTCCCTCAGCGGAGACAGAGCCTGATGAGGTGAAATCAGGCATTCCCGGAGGGACCAGGCTCTCGGTACCAGGACAGGCCACTGAAAGCCCTTCCTGCTGTATTTGGCAGATGATTGTGAGATCTCAAAAATAGTAAGAGCCCTTTGTGACTTGATTTCTCCAGTCTTGAAAGGGGTACAACATGAATCAAAATCCATCGGGCACTAGCAGAAGATAATACGCAAGAGTTAATTGTTCCTAGTTTTGATGAAGGTGTTCTTTTAAAAATTAAAAAAAAAAATTCCAGTATAGTTAACATACAGTACGTTATTAGTTTCAGGCTTCCAATACAGTGATTCAGCAATCCCATGTAACATCCGGTGCTCGGCACAAGTGTACCCCTGAATCCCCATCACCTGTTTCACCCAACCCCCCACCCCCCGCACCCCCCTCCCTCCCCCCGCCGGGTAACCATCAGTTTTTTCTCCATGGTTAAGAGTCTGTTTCTTGATTTGCTTCTCTCTCTCTTTTCCTCTTTGCTTATTTGATTTGTTTCTTAAATTCCACATATGAGGGGCGCCTGGGTGGCTCCGTGGGTTAAAGCCTCTGTCTATAGCTCAGGTCGTGATCTCCGTGTTCTGGGATCGAGCCCCACATCCGGCTCTCTGCTCAGCAGGGGGCCTGCTTCCTCCTCTCTCTCTGCCTGCCTCTCTGCCTACTTGTGATCTCTGTCTGTCAAATAAATAAATAAAATCTTAAAAAGAAATTCCATGTATGAATGAAATCATATTGTCTTTGTCTTTCTCTGACTTATTTCACTTAGCAGTGTACTCTCTAGCTCCATCCATGTTATTGCAAATGGCAAGATTTCATTCTTTTTTTTAATGTCTGAATAATATTCCATTATATATATGTATATTATATATCCATTATATATATACATATGTATATGTATATATACACCTCTTTGTCCATTCATCACTGGATGAACCCTTGGGCTGCTTCCATAGTCTGGCTATTGTAAATAATGCTGCAATAAATATCAGGACCTTTGTATCTCTTTGAATTAGTGTTTTTGTATTTTTTGGGTAAATACCTAGTAGTGTGATTACTGGATCATAGGATATATATATATATATATATTAGATGGGTAGAGAGAAAGAGAGGTTGAGAGAGAGAGAGAGAAAGTACAAGCCCGGGGGGGGGGGGACGGGGGGGGGGGGGGCGGAGGGACAGAGGGAAAGGGAGAGAATCCCAATCAGCTCAATCTCACATCCCTCAGATCATGACCTGAGCCAAAACCAAGAATCCCACGCTCAACTGACTGAGCCACCCAGGTGCCCCAGTTCTATTTTTAACTTTTAAAGAATTTCCATACTGTTTTCACAGTGACTGCACAAGTTTGCATTCCCACCAACAGTGCCCAACGGTTTCTTTTTCCCCATATCCTCACCAACACCTATTGTTTCTTATGTTGTTGAGTTTAGCCATTCTGACAGGCATGGGGTGATATCTCACTGTAGTTTTGATTTGCCTTTCCATGGTGATGAGTGATGTTGAACATCTTTTCCTGTGTCTGTTGGCCATCTGGATGTTTTCTTTGGAAAACATCTGTTCATGTCTTCTGCTCATTTTTTTAATTGGATTATTTGTTTTTGGGGTGTTGAGTTTTATAATTTCTTTATATATTTTAGATACTGGCCCTTTATCATATATGTCATTTGCAAATATCTTCTCCTATTCCATAAGTTGCCTTTTAGTTTTGTGGATTATTTTCTTCATTGTAATGAAGATTTTTTTTTTTTTTTTTTTTTTTTTTTTTTTTTTTTTTTTTTTTTTTTTTTGGTCCCAATAGCTTATTCTTGCTTTTGTTTCCCTTGATTCAGGAGACATAACTAGAGAAAAGTTGCTACAGCTGATGTCAAAGAAGCTACTGCCTGTGTATTCTTCAAGGGTTTTTATGGTTTCAGGTCTCACATTTAGGTCTTTAGTGCATTTTGAATTTATCTGTTGTATATGGTATACAAAAGTGACGCAGTTTCATTCTTTTGCACGTAGCTGTCCAGTTTTCCCACACCCTTTGTTGAAGAGACTGTCTTTTCTCCATGGATATTCTTTCCTGCTTTGTCAAATATTAATGACCAGATAGTTGTGGGTTTATTTCTGGGTTTTCTATCCTGGTCTATTGCTCTATGTGCTATTTTTATGCTAATACCATACTGTTTTGATCATTACAGCTCTGTAATATAACTTGAACTCTGGATTTGTCAAGCTTCCAGCTTTGCTTTTCTTCTTCAAGTTTGCTTTAGCTATTTGGGATCTTTCGTAGTTCCATACAAATTTGAGGAGTTTTTTGGTTTTAGTTCTGTGAAAAGTGCTGTTAGTATTTTGATAGGGATTGCATTAAATGTGTAGATTGTTTTGGGTACTTAGACATTTTAACAATATTTGTCCTTCCAATCCATGAGGATGGAAGGTCTTTCCATTTCTTTGTGTCATCTTCAATTTCTTTTATGAGTGTTTTATAGTTTTCCAGAATATAGGCTTTTCACTATCTGGTTGGGCTTATTCCTAGGTATCTTATTATTTTGGGCACAGTTATAAATGGGATTGCTTTCTTAATTTCTCTTTCTGCTGCTTCATTATTGATGTATAAAAATGCAACAGATTTCTGCATATTGATTTGTATCCTATGACCTTCCTGAATGTGTTTATCAGTTCCAGCAGTGTTTTGGTGGAGTCTTTAGGGTTTTCTCTATATAGTATCATGCCATCTGCAAATAGTAGAAGTTTTACTTCTTCCTTCCCAATCTGGATGCCTTTTCTTTCTTTCTGTTGTCTGATTGCTGTGGCTTGGACTTCCAGTACTATGTTGAATGAAAGCGGTGAGAGTGGACATCCTTATCCTGTTCCTGACCTTGGGGGAAAAGGTCTCAGTTTTTCCCCACTGAGTATGATAAAGGCCAGATAAACCAGATACTTTGCCTGTGTGGACTCCTTGGTGCTTTCGCCTGTCTATGACCCAATTCCTTCTTGCCTGTTAGCAGCTCCCAACCACTGTTTCTGCTTTTCCTAACTTCTCTGATAGGGCTTTTTCTCGACAATTAGTAGTGGAGCTTGTTCTGCCAGTCTTTGGATGGCTCTCTGGTTTATTTCCTTGGATGTGAGCGATATCTCGTTATAAACGTGGGATATCTACGTTTGGAGCTTGGAGTACTAATCTGCCAACTTACACTCCCTCTTTGATGAAGATACACAATTTTAAAATTTATCCTGTCCTCAGGTAATACAACTGCGATCTTAGGGTGGCTTGGAACACTAAGCTTATTTTTAGAAGATAAAAAAAAAACAACACCCACATATCCTATATTTACTATAACTTAAAAAAAACTGTTCAAGTGAATAATTTTCTGTGCAAACCATGAAAAAGAGACTTTTCAAAATGACTACTAAAACAATTATTACCTTTTTTGAACTTTTATAACCACCATGCTACTATGATATAAAGTGAAAAAAATATGGCAAAACAATAGTCATTTATGCTTCTAGTAATCACTCTAATGAAGATTTTACTGATGGAACAAATTGGTTTGCAAAGTAGCTGGTTTAATGTCAATCTCGTTATTATTGCCATTATTAAAACAACAGAGCATGCACTAGATACTAAATATGGCACACAGTGGATGGAGGAAATATACTCTGAATGATGCAAAATGACTCTTCTAACACCTTTGGGTCATAATCATGGGCAGGCATATTTGAGTCTTGCTCAAAGCAAGAAATGCATCCTAGCTTTTAGCTATCAGAGGAGAATATGGGCTCTCTTTTGGGTTGGGTAACTGTCTGGCGTTTTGGAGTGCAAAAAGAGCATGGATGACAGCTAGCTTGTTTTAGAATGGATTCAACCATTTGGAATGGAAATGGGTTAGGTGACCTGAAAAAAAAAATCTCTTCCAATGTTGATATTCTGTGAGTCTAGCTTTATTGGGAAAGCAATTCATAGATTTGTCCCTGTACCTTAGGACTTTATACTTTACAGCAGACACAAGAGAGATGTACATCTGAGATTGTCCACCCGGAGAACCTAATATGTTTTCATCAACGCCTGGGTGGTTATGCCACTGATTTGTACAACACCAGCAAATAAAAATAAAGACTCGTTCTATCTTGGTCTACTGCCACCGTCCATGTGTACTGTGTATATGGCTGCTTTGTTACTGTAAATGTAACTTGGGGAGGGAGAGGCTTAGAAGCTCTGCCTGTGGTAGTAAGAGGCAGGAAGTTAGAGCCAGGGCGTTGATGGTGGCATGAGTACAGCCATAAAACCCCTGATCACTCTTTCGTAGTTCTGATTAAACTGAATGTTGATGGGTTGATTACGGTCCCTTCTAAACTTCTAGGACATCTGTTGCCACCAAATGTTAGTGTCTCATAAGCATTACGCAGTCATAAAAGATGGGAAACTTTAACTCTTCTTATTTTCTATCTGTGAAGAGCAAGTAAATTGTATCTTGGAGTTTTGTGCCTCCTACCTCTAGTAATCATTAAATGCTATCTTGGAAGGAGCCTTTATTTAGTTGCTACCATTATTAGAATACAATAGAGAGTCACTTATCCATAGGTCAAGGTTAATGCATTTAAAAAGTTCTACTCCTTTTCATCTCCCAAAGCCACTGACAGCATGATAGACCAATGTAGTGGAAGGAGAGAGGATTTTAAAGAAAAGTGAATGTTGTTCACATTCTATGTCCACCACTTACTAAATGTGGGACCTAGAGGGAGTTAGTCTTCCCGAGCGTCAGTGTCCTCCTCTATAAAATAAGGATGCTAAAACGTAGTTTATAGTGCTGTTATACCAGACATACAGGCAGTAGTAAGGAAGCGGTATAGAATGTGGGATTTGTTGGGGGGATTTCACCTCTGACAACTGAGAGATCTCATTAAAGAATTTATGTACAGTTATGGCGTCTACGTTAGACGCTACAGCTTGGAGTCAGCAGGGTTGGCAGTTAGGAAAAAAGATGGATGGGAAGCAGGGGCAAGTAGGCACAAACTGGAAATCCAAGGATGGGCTGGAGCCCTCAGATATGAACTGGAACCCTCACGGGTCTTGCACTGCTTCCAAGTCTCCCCCTTCAAGGAGACGGATCTCCCCAAGTGGGAGAGACAGCAGGAGGGCACTTGGAGGTATCTGGAGGAATTGTGGTATGGTTGTGACCTCACTCCCAGGTGAATCAACAGATGAGGGGTGCTCCGTGGGCTGCACCAGGACCTGCTACGGAGCCTTCTGAGTATGGAAGGAATGGGCTTGACTCCCTCCCCTTCCAATTCTCATGTAAAACATCCCCTGTGGCCCACAGGAGTCTAGAACCACACAGGAAGAGGGATTCTGGCAAACACAGTCTGTGGTCAGCTAAATCGATACAGAACAAAGCCACCACAGTATCAGCTGTTATTAAAAATGTCTTTCCAAGAAATTCTCTTAATCACCCAGCCCATTCTCAGGCTTTGTATGCTCTTAGTGCTCTAAGTTCAATAGGGAAATTCTCTCTTTTCAATATATTTCTCTATCAGCGGATCTCAGCCAAGGTGGTTTTTCTCTAAGAGGATAGTTGGGGTTGTCACGATGGGAGGGAGTGCTGCTGGCACCTAGTGGGTCAAGGTCAGGGATGCCAAATGTCCTGTCGTGCACAGAACAGCTCTCCCACAACAAAGAATCATTCAGCTCAAAATGTCAGTAGTGCTCAGACTGAGAAACCCTGGTGAACATTTCCCTTCTTGCCCATCCTTATGGTTTCTAAGGAAAAGGTACTTCTTTCCAAAAATCAATTCCTTCCTTCACCTTTGCCTGTTGTTCACATCACCTCTCATCTTCAAGAACCCCACTCAGCCTCTTCTGACTCCATTTTACCACACAAATTTAACAGATTAAAACAATCACATTTGCTTTCCCCTTAGATCTTGCAAATTATGCTGCACTTACTACCTCTTTCTTCAATTAGCAAACTCTCTAATTGAATGAGTCATGTTGGTTACTCATTTCCTCCGTACCTCTAGCCGTCTGGTGTCTCTCAGCATAAGTTTTCTCTTTTCACTTAGTAATGAGCTTAATCTGGCCAAATTTGTGGATTTTTTTAAAAGCAAAATTAATTGACTTTCCAGTCCATTTCATTTCACTTCCTGTAGATACTATATTTAAATTCTCTCTTATCCCCTCCCCTCTCTGCCGTCATCATGTTAATCTTCCATCTCCATTATTAGAAATTCTCTAGACACTGTCTCTGAGGACTTGCATTTGCTAAATCCCATAGACACTTCTCAGACCTCTTCTAACTCACCTGCGCAGCAGGACTGGACATTTTTGATCTTCCCTTCATTGAAAGTGTCTTCACTTGGCTTAACAGAACTCCACAATCTCCTGGCTTTTCTCCTACCACATTTCTTCTCAGTCTCCTCTGCTCGGTCTCTTCTCTTCTTCCAGACCTTTTAATTTTGAGGGCTGTCGTGACCACGTTTTTTTAGCCTTTTTTATTTTGTATTTACAGTCTGGTCCAGATGATTTCCTCTAGTCTTATCCATTAGATGGCATCTCTATACTGATAATACCAAATTTATAGCTACTGTCTGGACCTAGAAGCTGATCTCTGAACTCCCATATTCAATTCAATTATCTTTCCAAAATCTCCACTTTTTTTTTTAATGGAAATATCAATCTATTATGCTAAAAACTGACCTCCTGGTATTTTCCTATACATTTATCTTAGGAAATGTCAACTCCATCCTTCCAGTTATCTAGACCCAATGCTTTGAAACAATCCCCAACCTTTCTCTCTCACAAATTATGTGCATTCAATCAGAAAATATCATCAGTTCTGTCTTCAACATATATCCAGAACTTGGGGTGCCTGGGTGGCTCAGTGGGTTAAAGCCTCTGCCTTCAGCTCAGGTCATGATCCCAGTGGGCTCGGCCCTGCATTGGGTTATTTGCTAGGTGGGGAGCCTGCTTCCTCCTCTCTCTCTCTGCCTGCCTCTCTGCTTGCTTGTGATCTGTCAAATAAATAAATAAAATATTTTTAAAAAACCCCATATATCCAGAACCACTTTTCAGGACCTGTAGTGGTGGACCACCACGCATAATTCCTGGACCAGTGCACCCTTCTTTTCACCCAGATTGCTCCAGTCCCCCAACTGTTGCTCCTCTTAGCTCATGCTTAATCTCTTGAGCCTTCTTTCCTGAGCTCATGCTTAATCTCTCCAGCCTTCTTTCCTGAGCACGCTTTCATAACATCAAATCTCCTGATTTTAGTATCTTTTGCAATATAGACAGTCTGGGAATTTCCCAAGTCATCAAGTCCTGGATCCTTTTCGCTTAATGATTCTTTCCTCACTTTATCTCTTTCCTCTAGCATTTTAGCATAAACAGCAAGAAGAAACCAAGCTGCATTTTCTGTGCTTGGCTTGGAAACCTCCTCAGCTAAATACCCGCATTCATCACTCGCAAGTTCTATTTCCCATGCAGTGTTACATCCCAACTCAGTGAAGTGAGCTCTCTGCCACTATATTACAAGGATTGCCTTTCCATTTTCCAGAAGCACATTTACCATTTTCTTCTGAGACTCCTGAGTAGCATCTTTAGTGGCCAATTTGCTTCCAATATTTTGCTGATGGCAATATAGCCATTTTCTGAGATGATCCAGGCTTCTTGTATTATGCTTCTCATTTCTTTCTGAGTGGTCCCAGTGTTGTCTTTAATGTTTGTATTTCTACCAATAGTCCATTTAAAGCAATCTAGGCTTTGCCTCAGAATTCTTCCAGCCATTGTCCATTATCAATTTCAAAGTCTCTTCCATAGTTCTAGGTATTCGTTACAGCAACACCCAAGTTCTTAGCACCAAAATCTGTACTCTTTTTTTTTTTTTAAAGATTTTATTTATTTATTTATTTAATTTGAGAGAGAGAGCATCCAAGCAGAAGGAGGAGCAGAGGGAGAGGAACAAGCAGACTCCAGATGAGTGCAGAGCCCAATATGGGGCTCTATTCTGTGACCTCCGAGATCATGACCTGAACTGAAATCAGGAGTCAGTCTCCCAACTGACTGAGCCACCCAGGCACACCTGTATTAGTTTTCTGTGGCTGCTATAACAGATTACCACAAACTTGGTGGCTTAAAACAATTTTTTTCCACTTGTAGTTCTGGAGGCTAGAAGTCCAAAATCAGTATTGCTGGGTCAAAGTCAAGATGTTAGAGGGCTGTGCTCACTTTGGTGGCCTTAGAGGGGAAAACCTCCTTCTCTCTTCTGGGTTTTGGTGGATACCAGGATTGCTTGGCCTGTGACCACATCACCCCAATTCTCAAATCTCTCTCTACTCTATCTCTGTATCACCTTCTCTCAGGGTTAAAATCTCTTTCTGCTTCCATTTTCCCTTTGGTAAAACCATTTGAACACAGGTGACCTATGATAACACCCAGGCCAGCTTCAAAAAACCCTCCTGCCTGTAGTTTTACTGGAATCAAGTTCAGATTGGTCTTTCTCCCTTATTGCAACCACCCTGAGTAAAGTCTTCCTTGCCTGTTTAACTTTGTCTGGTGTAGTGGTTTTGACAATGGTTTCATACACTAACCATCACCCTTTAATCATTTCCATCAAGACTTCAGTATGAATGTAAAAGTGTTATTACTTTAAGAGAAAATTATTAAATAAATCTTCATTTTCAACCCCCCTAAATTATGATATTTTTATGCTTAAAAAAGGATGAGGGGTGCTTGGGTGGCTCCATTGGTTGAGTGTCTGACTCTTGATTTCAGCTCAGGTCATGATCTCAAGGTCCTGAGATTGAGCCCCATGATGGGCTCTGTACTCAGTGGGGAGTCTGCTTGAGAGTTTCCTCTCTCCCTTTGCCCCTCTCCCTGTTCATGCTCTCTCTCTCTGAAAAGGCAAGCAAGCAAGCAAGCAAAGCTTGAGAGAATATGACTCTTGGTCCCCTCTTGCTGGATATGTCCTCTTTCCTCATCTCATATTTATACATTCCCTGATTAGTACTCCAGTTATGTTTCTTTTTCCTCATTTGGAGCTGTTAAATAATAATTTCCAAAACAAGATAAAATTGTGGCTCCTGTGCTGATATAGAGTGAATAATTATTAGAGATTTTCTTTAACTGGTGAATCAATGAGGGAATCAAGTAGACAATTAGTAGATTTGAAAGAAAATCCTGGCTTCTCCACAGCTGGGGTGAGAGGCCAGCTGGCTCTCTGTGGACAGGGCAGGTTTGCATTTCTTTAGATAAGAATTATTCTTCATTGCTATCAGTGATCTAGAGTTTGCAGAGATGGGGAGGAGTTGTCATAGAATCATAATTAGATAACAGGAAGACACGTGCTGTATAGACGATGCATTGTTTCCCTTTGAAGCACAATTTTTTCCCCTACAGAACCTTGATTCAATTTTTACTATTGGCATAGAGTTGCAGGTTGAAAGTGCTAGAGACGTAGGAAAATTTCTCGAGGTCTGGATAACTGTTTTACTCATTATAAGAAAGGGATACAAGGTTAGAGTATTTTCAAGAGAATCAATCAGTGAGCCTGAGAAAGGATTTAGGAAAAGGACTGTTACATTAAAGGAGAATAAAGTTCAGAATCTCAATATGGAAGGAGCTTTAGCTTTTGTGCTATTGACACATAAGATGGGGAAAATGTCAATTTGACCAGAGCGCACAAGATTTTTTTTTTTTTTTTAATATTTGAAATGGAATTGGCCTGAAGGATAACCCCTGAGCCCTTTGAACCTCTTGAAATACAATTCTGCTTACCGCAATGTAGGACCAAGATAACTGAGCCAGACACCTCTGGGATGAATCTGCAAAAGCTTAGGCAGGAGGTAAGCTCAGAGGCAAGATTCAGTGGGCATGACTTGAACCTGGTGGCTCATCATGACTCCACCAGTCCTCCATACCAAGCATCCATCAAATGATCTTTGCCTTCAGTTTGGTGTGCCATGTCACAGGGCATAAAGTTTTGCTCAATGTCCTCGTATTTTAGGGACAACGGGAACAATATGCAAATTAACCATGGGTAATGTTCCTGGCCATCCACAATTATGGGTATTTAAAATTTTTAGATGAGAATTAAACCCTAAATTCCTTGTCAGTAGTGTCAATCTGCCTCCAAATAACATGTTACAGAGATAGAATAATTTACCATAAGTGCCCGCACCAGCAACAGTGGCTGGCACGTACATAGATGCTGTTCAGTAAGCGTGTGTAGTCTTGACTGACTGGAACAGTGTCCAAGAAGAGTTTCCATTTTTCTATGAAAAGAAAACCACGTGACGCTCAGTTATTAAAAAAGAAGTGGCTGACTTCGAGCAGAGTGGTAGGGTGGCAGTATGTTACTGACGTGCATACCAATGACGCCTTCACTTTTCTTGGTGTTCCTGTATGTTAATGATATTTACACCCTCTCCTCATCACAAGGGAACCAGAATCCAGGAACACATTGGCAGTATTAGTGTAAATAAACGTGCATGTTTCATGGGAAAAAAAAAAAATCCAGCGCTGGGGGAAGCTTTTTGCACCTTGGCGGTGTAGGATTGCTTAGAACCTCAGGGTCTCCAAATGTGTTTGTAATTACATGATGTGTCTTGTTTGCTGAGACATAGGCCTACTGAACTAACACATGTAAATAAATGGACTGACCTGTTTGATTACAGAAACTCTCTATTAGCTATTTGCTAGTGAACCATGAGGGTATGCAGTACGGAGGGTTCAACTTTGACACTCTTCAGCGCTTTCTGCTCCTCCACCCTCTCCTCTTCCTTCTTTTGAGTTTGAATCAAAGTGAATGAACAAATCTTTCCAAAAAATAGCAGTGTGTTAGGATACATTTTGAAAACCAGTTTGGAAGATTATATATCAAATTGTGCTCATAGTCTTCTCTGGTGATCTTTTGTTTTCTTTTAAATAATTCATTGTAGGGGCGCCTGGGTGGCTCAGAGGGTTGGGCCTCTGCCTCCAGCTCAGGTCGTGATCTCAGGGTCCTGGGATCGAGCCCCGCATCGGGCTCTCTGCTCGGTGGGGAGCCTGTTTCCCCCCACCCTCTCTCTGCCTGCCTCTCTGCCTACTTGTGATTTCTGTCTGCCAAATAAATAAATAAAATCTTTAGGGAAAAAAAGAAATAATTCATTGTAATTTACCTTAAAAAAACTTAGTTTAAAAACCCTTTTATTTGTTAGTTTTTAGTTGTTAGGCGTCTGCCTTCGGCTTGGGTCATGATCCCGAGATCCTGGGATGGAGTCCCACATCTGGCTCCTTGCTCAGCAGGAGCCTGCTTCTCCCACTTCCGCTCCCCCTGCTTGTGCTTCCCTCTTTAGCTGTCTCTCTCTCTCTGTCAAATAAATAGATAAAATCTTAAAAAAAAACCCTTTTACTTTTTTCAAAATGGACATTTATTATCTCCTTAATGAGGAACACAGTTACAAAAAGTCTTTGAAATCTGTGCTGCAGTATCTCTCAACCATCCTGTTTTTATGGCAGTTATATCCTGTATACATTACAGGTATTTTACATATGACATAATGACTTGTTTGGGTAATTTTTAATCTATCGCATAGTTTAAAAATATTTTTGTACCCTTTTCATTTGGTATATTGATGGTTTGCAATGTAATGAAAAAAAACTTCCAATGTATTATTTTAGAAGTATAGTTTAATTCTAAATAAATCATACATGTACACATGGGATATATGTGTATATAAAAATGAAAAAGGGGGCACCTGGATGGCTCAGTCGGTTCAGCGTCTGACTTTGGCTTAGGTCGTGAGCTTGGGGTCTTGGGATGGAACCCTATATCGGGCTTCCGCTCAGTGGGGAGTCTGCTTCTCCCTCTCCCTCCGCCCCTCCCCCAGCTCATGCTCTCTCTCTCTCAAATAAATAAATAAAATCTTTAAAAACAAAAAAAGTATATTTCATTGGAATATATACATGTGCACACATATATAGATGTATATAAAACACATGTGTATGTATATGTTGAATCACTCTCTTCTATTATTAGGCATTCAGTTTGATTTAAATATATTAGGAGTAAATATTGTATAGACAGAATGAAGAGACTTTATGTTATAATTCTTCAATATGCCAAGTTCTTTTCACTTATTCAAATGTGTAATACTTTTCAGATAATTATCTCAAGTTTTCCTTTCATAAAGCAAGCATTCCACTTTAATTTATTCTTAAGCAATCAAAAATCCTTGAACATTTTCTGAACAAGTAATCTATTAACCTATTGTCATCTCAAAAGAAACCAGTAATATTTCTCCCACATATTCTATTACTTTCAATTTTTGTTAGTCATATTCTAGACCATTTGGAACTTATCATTTATCTGTTACATTAAAATTACATTCATTGCATTCTTTTTCTCAACTTTTTTTGTAGAATTGATACAGATCTCAGATATGTGCCTCTCTAGTTTCTGCTAGAGGGCACAAGAGGATGATGGCAAGGGGAGTTGGTCTATTCATTTCAAGACCTTTAGGAGAACATATTATGAAAGTAGAAGATTTAGCAATCAGAATTCTAGTTACTAAGCCAAATTTCATCTTGTCAGACAGAAAACCCTTGCACACAGTGAGAAATGTATCTGATGAATCAGCAGCTGAGCTGAAATGAGATTTATATAGATCAACTATTTGAGGCAGCTCTTCATTAGCCTTCCCTGTTAAGGAATGATAAGATGGGACATCTAGCCATTGAGAAGTCTTTAGACCACTTTAGAATCGCCATTCCCCTATTCAATAACTCACACTAAATATAGGCTTGCTTTCTATAGAATTGAGACAAGAAAAAAAGAGAGTCTTACAGCTTTGACTTCAAATAGGTTATCCAAAATTTTTAGTAGAAATTCTCTAGCTCCTTGAAAGTCTGCAAGGAATAATGTTTAAATTCATGAGGAGCTTTTTCTACCCCATAAATGAAAAATTAGTCTTGTTACCTTGTTTTGGAAATAAAGGAATATCCCCCACTTTCAAGTCTGCTGTAGAAACTGCTTTCCTGTATTTCCACATCTTATGAACATCTAGACTTGAATTTCAGTTGGTAGTGTTACTGCCCCGGATATTCAGAGCCTCACTGCCTTTTATACTGTTACTCTGGAGATTTCTTCTTCCTTCCTGAAAGCAGCACTCTTGTCTGCCAGACCTCGTGTTGGCAACTGATGGACACCTTTAAAGATTTACTTGACACATTTGATAGGGAAATCAGATCAGCCCATAGGTAGAGTGAAGGGGAGTCACTGTACAGGAGAATTATAACCATTTTGATCAAAGGCTTGGTGTTTGACTTTAGCATGATCTACTTGGATCAGAAGTTGAGAAAGTGTATGGATAGAATGATGGGAGGGCAAAGGTCCAGGATTGTTTGGTTATTAGTAAACTCAGTTTTTTAATGACAATGAGAATGATGTAAGTATAAAGAAGTCAGTCCCCAGAGGAGAAACATATCTCTTTCCAAGATCACCTCTGTGTCCCGCTGAGCCACTGTTAACTCCGTGGTGTCCAAGACTGAGCAGTGAGGCTCGTCTTCTCTTAGAGCTGGTAATATTGGTAGTGTATCTAAAATTTTAATGTAATTGTGGGTCAGAGGACTCAGGGAGCACAGACAGTCTTCCATATCATGGAGAGGGTTTTGCACTATCCCCAGGGTATAGATACACTGCCAAACTCTACTGAGAAACCTCCAAGTGTAGAAGAAGAAGATCTAGGCAAACCTGAGATCAGATATAGGATAGAAAAACTGCTTTTGTCTGCTAAGGAAATTAGGTGAGGTCATGTTAAATCCTTCTCTACTTCACTGTTGTTTTGATTTATATTTTCCCAATGATGAGTGATGTTGAGTATCTTTTCATGTGTCTGTTGGCCATCTGGACGTCTTCTTGGGAGAAATGTCTGTTCACATCTTCTGCTCATTTTTTATTCTGATTATTTGTTTCTGGGGTGTTGAGTTTTATCAGTTCTTTATGTATTTTTTTAAAAAAGATTTTTTTTTTTTGACAGAGAGAGAGAGAGAGATCACAAGTAGGCAGAGCAGCAGGCAGAGAGAGAGGAGGAAGTAGGCTCCCTGCCGAGCAGAGAGCCCGATGTGGGGCCTGATCCCAGGACCCTGAGATCATGACCTGAGCTGAAGGCAGAGGCTTAACCCACTGAGGCACCCAGGTGCCCTTCCTTATGTATTTTTTATACTAACCCTTTATCAGATATGTCATTTTCAAATATCTTCTCCCATTCTGTAAGTTGCCTTTTAGTTTTGTTGATTGTTTCCTTTGATGTGCAGAAGCTTTTTGATGTGGTCCCAACAGTTTATGTTCGCTTTTGTTTCCCTTGCCTCCTTAGGAGACATATCTAGAAAAAAGTTGCTAGAGCTGATGTCAAAGAGGTTACTGCCTATATACTGTCACATACAACTAATGAGTCATTGAACACTATGTCAAAAACTGATGATGTATTAAATGTTGGCTAATTGAACATAATTTAAAAAACAAAGAGGTTACTCCTGTGTTCTCTTCTAGGGTTTTTATGGTTTCAGGTCTCACATTTAGCTCTTTAATCCATTTTGAATTTATCTGTTGTGTATGGTATAAGAAAGTGGTCCAGTTTCATTCTTTTGCACGTTGCTGTCCAGTTTTCCCACACCTTTTGTTGAAGAGACTGTCTTTTCTCCACTGGATATTCTTTCCTGCTTTGTCAAATATTAATGACCATATGGTTGCGGGTTTATTTCTGGGTTTTCTATTCTGTTCTGTTGCTCTATGTGTCTATTTTTATGCTAATACCATACTGTTTTGATCATTACAGCTCTGTA